>NC_133770.1:233848788-233912013 GCF_003597395.2 Chelonoidis abingdonii
GGTTGTTTTTATTTCCCTTTTTATAGATGGGCACTATATTTGCCCTTTTCCAGTCTTCTGGAATCTCTCCCGTCTCCCATGACTTCCCAAAGATAATAGCTAGAGGCTCAGATATAACTTTGTATAACTATCATACCAACTGTATCTCAATATGCTTTATGGAGTCAAATATTATGGGCTTGTATCACCACACTCTGCTTCCAAAAGCAGGAGGGATTTTGTGATTTCGCAAATCCTGGTTGCATGCATAGAACAATGAAGTGTGGCCTCTGCAGTACTGTTCAGCCTTCTGACCTCACTCCAACTGGTGCTCCATGGAAACTGGGACCTCCACAGACTAGAGAAACCTAGAACTGCAGGACCGCAGTTCTCTGTGGCAGCATGCCCCACATCCACTCACAGATTACTCACTTCAGTTAATTCTGTCCAGCACAACGTTAACTTGGGGACGTCTCCCTCTGTGATTTGAACCACCCCACCTCCCGCACAATGGCATCAGCTGGTAGGGGAAACCTTCTGAGAACAGATCCATTCTAGCTGTTTTGTCTTGGAACTGAGGGAGTGTGAGAGGCAATATAGAGAGACCAGATGGGTGATGTGATATCTTTTATTGGACCAACTTCTGTTGGTGAGAGAGACAAGCCTTTGAGCTTACCCAGAGTCTTCTCCAAGTCTGTGAAATGTGCTCAGAGTGCCACAGCTCAATAAAGATTGAACAGATTACTTAGCATAAGTAGTTAATACATATTTCAAGGGACCATTCAAGGTGAAGTGGCTCCAGACCTCCCTATGGATGGGCCTGATTTGCAGCCTTGTCTCCAAATCCCTCACTGGTCTCAGTAGAGGCACCGGTTCAGTGGGGAGAACTCTTGCCACTTCCACTTGGCAGGGGGAGGAGGAGGATAAACCCAATCTAGCTCCCACCCAATCAGACTCTTACTGATTTTTTTCTGCTTGTTTTCTCAATCTCAGTATGAAACTAACATGTTTTGTACATAGAAATTCCTTTTTTCCCTTTGTTTTTCAAAGAAAACATTAGAAATCTACCTATTTGACTTACCATGTCTTGAATGCTGCTATCCTTAGCTGAGTTATCATCATAGTGGTTCACAGAGATGGCCTTAATATACCTGTCCTTAACTGAAGTTGTTGTGACAGAAGAGCCTTGTAAAATAAAGTTACCATGGGTTAAGTAAATACACCAGCTGAAGATCTGGTCTGAAGTTACTATTGTCTACTGAGAGCAAAGTTTTGCAATGTGTAATTTAGATAAAAACCAAAAATTTGGTGCTTACTTTATTAAATTCTGATTAACGTAACTACATCTAGGGACAAAAATTACCTCTCTCTGTCTAGGCTCCTCTGCTACACAACAGCATTTCCCGCGGGGTGGTAATCTGGTTAAGGATGGACACTGATGCCACTCTTTTAAAATTATTAATTTCTCTTTTGGGGTCTGGATAGCCCAGGAGATGGGTAATAGGTTACAAAGTTTTTCATCAATAAATCATCCTTTGGAATCCAGCCCAAATCAGCAGTGAGAGAAAGTTTATTACCCTCTGATGTCTGTTCAGGGATCTATGTTAAGTGCTCCAAACCTGGTCCTAGTGCACACTGCAGTTTTGGTGTATGCATGTGTATCAGAAAGTGTAGGTACAACATGATTACAGTATGACTGTATATAACCCTTGCTCTGCTCATATACATATTTGCACTTGTTTACAGATGTGATTTTTAAATCAATTTTGAGTGTCTAAAGGGATCTAGTTAAACGAAATCAATTTTAAATCAAATTAACAGCATTCACACAGGGTTATGTGCTGGTTTAACTAAATTGTTTTTTAACTCTTCTTTACAGTTAAACTGGGGCAACTTTAAATCTGGACAAGGCCTAGTTTACTGTCCTAACTGGAATATAAGTCCAGATAGCGTTCAAATCTAAGTCTGAATTCTGAACCCACAGGTCTAGGTCTTCAGCTAGTTCAACGAAGCCACATTGATTTACACCAGCTGGGGATCTGCTCCATTATTAAATTAAAATATAAATAACTGTGGGAATGTTGTCTTGTGTGTTAGGGAATGTTTATCTTCTAATGGCAACAGCAGCATGTGGTTATATTTTAGGCCAGAAGTAGGCTTATCTTCTGCATATATTGTACAGTGATGCCCCACCTACAGTAGGACATAAACATATTCCTGACAGTGGCTGTCAGCAGTCAGGCCTCTTGATGTAGATTTACCTGTTAATATAGATGGAACAAAATCATTTTCATTACTGTTATGGAAACTTGGTTCCAGAGCATATGTCTAAACTGCAATAAAACTCCCACAGTTAGCCTGTCAACTGACTCTTACTGGCAGGGCTTAAACTGTGGGTCTGTAAAATTGCAGTGCAGCCATCCAGGCTCAGACTGGAGTCCAGGCTCTGGGACCCTTCCCCTGGCAAGTTTCTAGAACCTGAGCTGCACCTAAGCCCAGATGTCTACATTGCAATTTTATAGCCCTGCAGCCTAAACCCTGCAAACCCAAGTCAGCTAACAAGGTCAGCTGCAAGCAGAGGTGAAAGTAAGCTGGTATGGGCTGGTACAGAGGACTGGTAAGAAAAGGAGACTGACTGAGAGAGGGAGAGAGAAGCCTGCTCCCTGCATAAGAATAGTTTAAACTCAGCTGTTCGCTGATGGTTCAGCCCCGGGGCTAGGTTTCTGACATCCTTGTTAATTTCACTCACAGTAGCTGGGGGGAGGGGACGGTGTGTTTGACCATGGCAGGGGCAGTCCTTTTCTGCCCCCAGGATGAAGGGATCTCTCTAATACTAATGTACACAATAAATACAAGCATTTGGCTGCACAGCTTAAATCCAGAGCTAATAAAAGCAGGTGGAAGGGGAAAACTCACTGTCACATTGATTTCTCGGCCCCTCCTTCCCCCTCCTCTAGCCAGGCTGCAGACAAGACTCTGCATTCCTCCTCCCCTCCTCCCCCCAGCAGGGGTTCTCCTCTAGGCTCTAGCTTGCAATAGGGACACTGGCTAATATACCGGCTGCTGCTACCTGCAAAAGAACAGTTTAAACTCAGCTGTTCCCTATGCAATTCAGTGCCCAGAGTTAGGAGCCATTTCTGGCATCCTTGTCAATTTCATTCCCAGTTGTTGTTGGGTGTGTGTGACCGTATCAGGGGCAGTTCTTTTCTGCCCCTGGGATGAGGGGATTCCCTAAACACAATCAAAATCAGGAACCATTTCCAAGTTCAAATCTATCCCATTCCCTCCCCAGCAGAGGATCATGGTTGTGATGTCCAAACTGCTTGCATATCCTCTTTGAAATGTTACTGTTTAAAAAAAATACTCAAAAAACATGGAGAACATGGTGGAAAGATGTGTCATGATGATTAGGGCTTATTGTGGGCAAAGCAATTTTGCTAAAGCAACTAAACATTCATAGGGAAAGCAAATAGCCCCCATGGACAAAACCACAAAGGGATTGGAGGGGAAAACTGAATATTCAGGGAAATTATTGTGCCTTCTTTAAAAGAAATAGTAGTTTTCATTCCAATCCCCCTCTTTATATATTGATTTAAACACCTGAAATGTCCTTAGGACATCGGGTGCAATCTCAGATCTCTTTTTGTTTTGTCCTGCAGAGTGCAGAGGCTGAAATTGACAAAACTTTCTCTAAATATCTTGTATATTTCATGAAGGCTATTCCAGTTGTCCTTCATTCACCCCTGACTCCCCCCCCCCCCCCCCCCCCCCCCCCCCCCCCCCCGAGCTCTCTCCCTGGCTGGCTGGCTGTAGTTTTTGCCTTGGTTACTTACTCCTTGGCAGACCCAGCTCAGCGGCACCTGCTGGCTCTCTGCAGGCAGCAGCCCACAGGGACCGGTTGCTAGGGTCGCTGCTGGTCAGTGGTAGGCTGCAGCTGCATTGTTTGTGACACATTCATACACATACACATACATACAGTCAGAGGTGAAAGTAAGCCAGTCCGGTATGGCATGGCATGGCATGGCATGGCATACCAGCAAGAGCCAGTACGCCGTGCTGGACTGCATCGACTTCCACGGCTGAGATTTAAAGGGCTCAGAGCTCCCCGTTGCTGTGGGCAGACCAGAGCCCTTTGAATCCTGGCCGCAGCTGGGATTTAAAGGGCTCAGAGCTCCCCGCAGCTGCAGGCAGCCCAGAGCCCTTTCAATCCCAGCCACAGCTCTGGTGGCCGGGCTGGGGCCAGGATTTAAAGGGCTTCAGGCTTTCCTCAGTGGCAGGAGCTCTAGGCCCTTTAAATCTCTGCCCAGCCCTGCAAAGTTCGGGGTTCCCCCTGGCGGCCAGAGCCCCAGGCCCTTTAATTTGCCCCTGAGTGCTCCCAGCCACCTCTGCAGCTAGGAGCCCCTGGTTGATTTAAAGGCTCTGGGTGTCCCAGCCACAGCTGGTTCCCCAGGGCCTTTAAATCTTGAGAGGCCATGCCTCCTCCAGATGAGGCCACGCCCCCCTCAGGACTCCAGCAGCACTGGTAAGTCCTGTATGTTACTTTCACCCCTGGCTGCAGGTGTTTTATTGCAGTGTAGACATACCCACAAAGTCTCAGTCAGGCTCCATAATAGTGAGAAAATTGTTTTGTAATGTCTGTGCTAGCAGCTAAATCATTTTCAGTGCTGATGCAATGGGATTCATCTTTGCCAATTGTTGGCAGCTGGTCAGTTTCCTGGCATGGACAGAACTGCCTTTTTGTGTGTGTTAAAATTAGGTATCAGCTAAAGGTTACGTATTGCGACAGGAGAGAAGTAAAACAACTTCTCTATATTACCGATACCCTCTAAGGCAGTGGCTCTCAACCTTTCCAGACTACTGTACCCCTTTCAGGAATCTGATTTGTCTTGCTTACCCCAAATTTCACCTCTCTTAAAAACTCCTTGCTTACAAAATCAGACATAAAAATGCAAAAGTGTCACAGCACGCTATTATTGAAAAATTGCTTACATTCTCATTTTACCATATAATTCTGAAATAAATCAATTGGAATATAAATATTATACTTGCATTTCAGTGTATAATATATAGAGCAGTATAAACAAGTCATTGTCCATATGAAATTTTAGTGTGTACTGACTTTGCTAGTGCTTTTTATGTAGCCTCTAGTAAAACTAGGCAAATATCTAGATGAGTTGATGTACCCCCTTGAAGACCACTGTGTATCCCCAGGGGTACATGTACCCCTGTTTGACAATCACTAGTCTAAGCGACACTGATAATCTTTGATTAACGGAACAGTGAGTTCTAAATGTCCCCACCTTCTGTGTCATCTTTAGAGGGCATCTTTGTATTTGGAATATGGTCTTACAGAGAGCAATGCTGGCAAGGTACTGGTTAATTCATAGGTCTCAAAATGTAACTGTAATCAGGGAATCACCACTGAGTGGGTTTGATGCCAATGAAGTCGCACAGAGATTGATACTTGGTCTTACACTATTTAACATTTTTATCAATGATCTGGCAGAAAATAAATTTGTGACTGATAAAGTTTGCAGATGACCCAAAAACTGGGGGGAGTTGTAAATAACAAAGAGGACAAGTCACTGATTCAAAGCAATCTGGATGACTTGGTACTGTGGCAAATTGCCAGTACTGTTCTGCTGGGTCTCGCGCTTTCTCTTCTCTGGGGTAGGTTCAGGGCGATATTGCTTGCCTCTGAACCAGTTCTTAATCACTCCCCTAGTGTCCTTGGAGGAGGGGAGTGGAGAGGGAGGGACCTGGCGCCCCTACTCCAGTCCTCCAGGGCCTGGTGTTGTGGTGAAGCATTGACTGCGGTTTCTCCCCTGGTACTTCCCTCATACCCGTCAAGCTTGTGAATGCTTCTTGCCTGCTCTTCTATACAAGCCTGGTGCCCCTTACCTGGGTTCTTGTTGGGCTTCCTCAATGCCACCACAGCACTTCTGCGCAAACTCTATTCTCTCGACAACTTCTTCTCTCTGCACTCTCTGCAATCCAATCTTCTCCTTCAAACTACCAATCCCTTCTGACTGGAAGCAGGGGTTATATCAATGACTGGAGTCGAGGTGCTCTAGACTGAAGTCAGGTGGCTTAACCTGAAGTCAGGGTGCTACTAATTGGCCACAGCTGTTCTAGTTAATCTAAAGCAAACCTTCCTCCCTTGGCAGGGAATAAGGCCCCCTGCTACCACTCTTATGCTGCCCTCTGGCCATGCTATATCACAGTACCTAGGCGCAAGCAACAATATGCATTTTAATACAGGTAAATGTAAATATGTACTTCTGGAACAAAGAAGGTAGGCTATATTTACAGGATGGAGACTGCTCTCTGGGTAGCAGTAACTCTGAAAAAGATTATGGGGTTGCAGTGGATTATCAGCTGAACATGAGTTCCCAGTGTGATGCTGAAAGAACTAATGTGATCCTGCAATGCATAAGCAGGGGAATCTTGAGTAGGAGTAGAGAAGTTATTTGACCTCTGTATTTGGCAGTGGTGTGACTGCTGCTGGAATACTGTGTCCAGTTCTGGTGCCACAGTTCAAGAAGGCTGTTGATAAATTGGACAGGGTTCAGAAAAGAGCCATGAGAATGATTAAAGGATAGACTCCAGGAGCTCCATCTATTTAGCTTCACAAAGAGAAGGTTAAGAGGTGACTTGATTATAGTCTACAAGTATCTACATGGGGAGCAAATATTTAATAATGGGCTCTTCAATCTAGCATAGAAAGGTATAACACAATCCAATGGCTAGAAGTTGAAGCTAGACAAATTCAGACTAGAAATAAGGCATAAATTGTTAATGGTAAGAGTAATTAACTACTGGAACAATTTACCAACGGTTGTGGTGGATTTTCCATCACTAACAATTTTTAAATCAAGGTTATATGTTTTTTCCAAAAGCTATGTTCTTGGAATTGTTTGGGGGAAGTTCTATGTCCGGCGTTGTACCGGAGGTCAGACTAGATGATCACAAGGGTCTTTGAATCTATGAAACTATAAGAAACTTTATTTCCTGATCCCAGTCACGTGACTTGGTTCAGTCCTCCAAAACTAAATACCTCTGTCATGTGACAGGTGTGTGTATTTAGTGGTTACTATTACAGGATTCTTATGAAGTGCAAAAGATGAGCAGACATGGAGAAGCCTGGAGAGTTATCAGCAAAAAAAATTCTCTGATCCCAATGGATCATGGCATGAAACATTTGTGAAGTCTTATATTTTGACTGTGGTGTAAGTCTTCCTTTCCTCCAATACTGTGACCATGAAGTTTGGATTCAAGGAACCATTCCAGGCAATGGAAATATTGGTCAACTCAGTCTGCCTCCACTCAGACACAGAATGGAGTTTTGCTCATTGTGAAAAGCTTCTATCTGCTTCATAGATATGATTCATCGGACTTGGAACAGATTGGCTGGTTCTGTAGAGTCAGTAATATTTCAGAGCAGGGGCAAATATGATGCTTTTCTCACTGAGTTTTGGCCAATTTCATCTGGCAAACTTGAAGTTACAAATTGTAATATGAAGACATGTCCTTCACGGCTAGTTAAAGCTAGATAAAAGTATTTGGTCCTTTACTGGTGGAAACAGTTGACATGTCTGTCCATGAAGGAGGACAACATGCCACCATATCTCAGACAAGGTATTGTTAGGCCCTTGGTTAAAAAAAAATCATTTCTCAATTCTGTCAATCTTGTCAATTTTAGCCACGTCTCCAACCTTCTCTTCTGTGATGTTTATGGAGAAGGCTGTGGTGAAATATCTTTTCCTCATCAAGAAAAATCATATTTCCTGGCTGAGTATGAAGCAGAACTAATAACTATGGCTTCAAACTGATCCTCAGAGTACACTACACTACATTACACTACAACATAAACCCAGAGTTAGTAGAACTGAAGTATACAGACCTCAGGTGTGTTAAGATAGGACTCGAATGTCTTCACTCATTTGTAACCCCAGGTTAGTAATTGTTGAATCCTGCGTCCCAACCTAGGGATCCTGAGTCTACACTGTATTATGTGGGCTCGAGTCCAACCACCTATATCCCAGACTTCCTAGTGCCCTCCCAAAAAGTGACCACGATAGCTCTTTGCTCATCATGCTGTGTGGGAAAACTAGACTGTCCATCAAACTTGGATATCCAGAGGGGGGAAAAAAATCCCATAGGGTTGTGGGATACTTTTGATGGATTCCTAGAGCATGAGGCCAGTGGGGCTGTGTCTACACTGTAACGTCATTCAGCTTGAACCCTCGGTCCTGGCTTGACTCGGGCTCAGACCTTCCACCCCCTTGGACTCTGGGTTAGTGCGATTTAGTTATAGACAGGATTGGGATTAGGATTGATCTTGAGTTCAAATTCTGGGCTTACATTGCAGTGCAGACATACCCTTAGAAAACTTCAGGAACAAATTTTCAAGAGTGACTTTTAATTTTGAGTGCCTTCTGCACCATAAAGGAGGCTGAATTACAGAGATGCTAAACACCTACAGCTTCCAACTAGAGTTGTGACTGCTGAGAATAAGTGAAAATCAAGCAACGGGTGTCCAAGGTGTGGAAACCAGAAAGAGAAATATCCACATTTTCAAAAAATATCCTCTAATGTTGAGTATCACTGTATACCATCTGCTGCTAAAAGTCGCCATTCTACCAGCATTATCTTCATATTTAAACTACTGCACCATTTCACAATCTACATATAAAATGATTTGAAAATATACATCACAGCTAATCTATTTACACCAATATGCTAATAATACTGTTTTTTACCTGAGGCCCTAATCCTTTAAACACACATATGCAGCTCTTTTATCACGAGTAGTCCCAATGAAGACTGAGGGTGAGTAAATATGAAGCGCCAATAACCCAAGTTTTTATATGTATCAGATATAAAATACACTTTACAGGTGTTCTTTGTTTGGCTAGTGAAGTTGTTCTTGATATCAATGGGAGTTAAGTGTCTAAATACCTTTGAGGATCTAGGGCCTTGGCTACACTGGCGCTTTACAGTGCTGCAACTTTCTCGTTCAGGGGTGTGAAAAAACACCCCCCTGAGCGCTGCAAGTTACAACGCTGTAAAGCGCCAGTGTAAACAGTGCCCCAGCGCTGGAAGCATGGCTCCCAGCGCTGCAAGCTAATCCCCACGGGGAGGTGGAGTACCTGCAGCGCTGGGAGAGCTCTCTCCCAGCACTGGTGCCGCGACCACACTTGCAATTCAAAGCGCTGCCGTGGGAGCGCTCCCGCGGCAGCGCTTTGGAGTTTCGAGTGTAGTCAAGCCCTAGGTTTAGTTCAGAGATCGGCAACTTTTGGCATGCAGCCTGCCAGGGTAAGCACCCTGGCAGGCCAGGCCTGTTTGTTTACCTGCTGCTTCCAGAGGTTCGCTGCTCCTGACCAATGGGGGCTGCGGGAAGCAGCGGCCAGCAGATCCCTTGGGCCCCCGTACCAAAGGTTGCCAATCCCTGGTCTAGTTCTATTAGGTGCTTCTGAAGAATCTCACCTGTGTCTTACTCTGTGGTTGCAGAGCACATTTTGAGTGCTACTGTTCTATTAATAAATATTAATTACAATAATGTCTGAAAAGCATTTTGAAGATGAAAAGTGGTCAGTGTTGTTGTTGTTATGACTGAAAAAAGTATAAGAGCATTCTATGTTCATAAGTTATACAGCATGCAATATAGGGTCCTGATCCTGAAAATAGATCCTTCAGATGTAATTATCTGGTTGTGTGGATCCTTGCACATTTTTGGCTGATGCCTTCCTGCTGTAGATTTAATGCTCAAAAACTGCATCATCTTTTTTGTTCTTTTTTCACTTTGATCGACCCTTTTGGACTCTTCCATGCTTGGTCTTTTTTGTGAAAACTTTTAATTACATCACTTTTGAGTTATTACTATATACAAGCTGGCGGCTGTGCTTGCCCAATAACATTTCATCAGCATTTTACAATATGTAAATCCATACTCCTATTATGGGACAGCCACATTACATGAATTGAGAAGAGTTTGCCTTTCAGAAATAGTCTGGAGGCATACATGATGAAGGGGAATGTACCAATATTTCAATGGCATCAGATCAGTGCGTTATATTATAAATCCTATTTACTGTAATCCCACGGTAGCAAGGAGTCAGCTGAGGCCATGTTGTCAGCCTGGAAGCATAGTGTTATCTATTAGTGTCCTTGCTTTTACAGGTTTAAGTCAAGCATATATCATGAGTGAGTTATGGACTTTTTAAAATTTAGTGAATGTCTCCTTCACCTTCTCCTGAAGGAGCTATTTATAGTCAGAGACTATTAACACAAACTAAACTTTCTACGTTTGCTTTGCATACATAAAACTATTTGTGAACAATATAGACAAAATACAAAGACATTCAAATAGTGATTAAGTTCTAAAACAATCTATTTGCAGACATTTTATAAAATAGCATTGGGATAATATTGCTTTTGAACACAGAATAAAAGTATGGGTGGACGGAGGATGGTATAATTATGAAATAAATTCTAGGATATATAATATGTGGATACTGATTAGAGATGTGTTTCAGGACATCATGACTAAGGTTATAATCCACTCCTTCTTTTGTATGGCAATAGTGTAGCACTGAAAGCAATGAATTCAGAAAGTGAGATTGAGTATTTACGAAGTAATTTACAGGAAAGGTTGGCTGGGGAAGGTTCTGAAAGGTGTGGTGAGAAAAATTTAGATAGGACTTGAAATCAAGGTAGATCTGGGTTCACGTCAAACCCATGATCGATCAGTCCAGTCCATTAATATTCTCTGATCAGGTGTAGTGCAGTTTGTATAGTCCTACCCAGCTGATCCAGAAAATTTTCTAGCTACTGCACAAGAGCACTATGGGACACTATCTGCTTCAGTCACAGCAGTGTCTCTGGGCAGTTTTGTAGGACCTCAAACCACAACCCATCCCATTTGCCTCTGTTTGATTTCCATTTCTTCTAGGACAAAAGTTTAATTTTTTGCCAAACTGTGCTGTTACTGCATTGTCAGGCAGATTTTTCTTCTTTCCCTGCCTGGCAGAGTACAGCATTCTCTGTGCCACAGGCATTGTCATCTCCTAGCACCCTCTGTGTTCCCTCTGAACTGAGCAGGACAGCCTCTGGCACAGAGAGCCCTGACTGTATCTGCTGGCTAGGAGGCTGGTACAAACAGCACTCAGCCTGACAGCATAAATATTGTCCCCTGGGGAGTGTGGCCCTCAGCTGAAGCCTAAAAGTGGAAGCCTGAGATAGGAAGAGAGAGGGGCTTTAAGAGAAGGGAAACTAAAGCAGTGACAGAGTGAGGAGAAGGAAGGCAAAGAGGAGTATAAATAAAGGAGAAAGAAAACTAGAAGAAGCCTGAGAGAGGTGGAGCAAAATGTGAGGTATATTTGAAGAGAAAGCGCTAGGGTGACCAGATGTCCCAATAAAATTGGGTCTGTCCCGATTTTGAGGAGTTTGTCCCGCTTCCCAACCAGAGTCTGGTCTCGATTTGTCCCGATATTTTGTTTCCTGGTCTTTGGCGGCAATTCGGCGGAGAGTCCTTCAGTCATGGATGGTCTTCGGCGGTATTTCAGCAGCAGATGCTTCTGTCTTTGGCAGCAAGGTTTATTACTCGCTGCTGAAATATCACTGACGACCGTCTGCAACTGAAGGACTCTCCACTGAATTGCTGCCAAACTCCCGGACGGGTGAGTGTAAACAAAAAATAAAACCAAAACAAAAAAAATCCCCCGCCTCTCCCCAGCGGCAGTCCTGATATTTTCCCCGAAACATCTGGTCATCCTAGAAGGCGCAGGGCTGACATTTTACCTTGGAAGACAATCAAGTAGGTAGCAGGGCATTGGTCCTCCTCACAACAGGGCAAGAGATAAGGGAAGTTGGGCTGTGCTGGGGAAGTGCCCTGTTTGTTCAGAGGAAGCTTGTGAGGGCTGGCTGGTCTGATGTGATTGAGAGATGCATCCAGACTTTTAGTAGGGTGAGCTGGTTAACATCTGAACAGCACTTGAAGAGGCAAGTCCTATGGAAATACAAGTCACACCAGCCATGAAACCAGCATTTGCCTAAGGAGAGAGCGCAGAGTTCTCCCTCCTCTGCCTTGCAACCAGCCCCAAGCTCTCTACCGCAGTACTTTCCCCCTGCACACTCCCCCAGTGTCCCCACAGCCTCTGTACCCAGACCTGTGCTCTTTCCCCTGCATCCAGATCTACACATACTCCCCTTCTGCTGCCCCATACCTAGCCCTGCATTCTACACTCCACATTGCCCCGCACCCAACTCTGAGCTCTACCCGCTGCACCTAATCCCAAGCTTTTACCCAGAGGGGCAGTCAAGCTAAAGAGCACCATCCCCAGCAGGGGCCAGCAGTTCTGAGAGCCCCAGACCCCATCTCCTTCATTTCCACTTCTCCAGGAGGTACTAAAAGCCCAGATCCAATCCTCCCACCCTCCTGGGAACTGGGAATGCCCCCTGCTCCACTTCTCCCAGGGTGCTGGGGGTGCTTGGTGCTCCTGGACACTGGAAAGATTGCAAAAGTGGGAGGGACCAAGCCGTTCCATGGGGTTGCAGCTCCACTATTATTTGGTCCAGACACTCCTCTGTCATAATGGGGGAGAGGAGGGTACTGGCTGGGCCAAATTTGAGTCAGTGTCATTGCAACATGATGCACAGAGTCACAGTGCTTCCCATATTTGGCCCAACCTTCCTTCCATCTTGATGGGGGTGTGGCTGCCCATATTTACAGCTCCGGCCCAGAACCAAGGGGGGATGGGGACTCTTAGTCCCCTGCCACCTCCACCCCTCATTGTGCCATGAATAACAATATCATTCAACAAAATAGACCTTTTTAAAATAGCGTTGGCCAGAATAGCTAAATCCTTATGAGAACCCTGAAGATTTAGTCTCAGGCTAGAATTTTATTTAACAACCTAATTTTTAAAACAAAGTTCATGGATACAGTGACAAGAGAGAGAAGTGCAAAACCACAGCTTCTAAATGTCTTGGGAGTGCTAGCTGCATTTAAGCCCCCTCAACCATTTCAGCCCCAGTGCCAATGCAGATTCATTCTACATTGGATCTGGATTTAATATAATTCCTTTTTCACTCAAGGCCTTCTCTTCCTTCAGTGCTGTGCATGTTTATGAGGACTCATTTTCAGAGCAAAGTTATCTAATATACAGTATTGTTACCACTTTGGACCAAAGTGGGGAGCCCAAATTGTGGTGCTGTGAGTTGTTCCAGATAGGAGGAGAGCCTGATGAGAATCAGGTATTTCCTTGACGCAGTTTTGTTTATTTGCAAAGAATTACAAAGCCCTATTTGCCTTAACAAGGAGGAATTGAACAATGGGAGACAGTGTACTTGCTTACAGGTCCAGGTCTTCTTCAGCCAGCATCCCAACCAAAAACCTCTCTCTAGGCTTCTCCCAGGGCCACGTGCTGTGCTTCCAGGCTGTGCCTACTTGGTTTTCTTTCTGCTTCTCTCTTTCTGTCTTGCTCTTTACCCCCACCCCTACCCCCACATACCCTTTATCCAAACAACTCACACATACACATGCACCCACACACCCCTTACTCAAACAATGTAATGGCCAGCAAATGCTCTTAGCCAGCATAATTCAAATTTCTGAGTGAACTCACATATGCTTTTTATTGATGAAGGGCGTTTAAATTGTGTCTCACAGCTATCTTCAAGGACAGTGGTTATGCGTGACCCATGATAACAAGGTATAGCCCAACTCACAACTGTATAAATAAAAACCACACACACAGAGAAATCACATATTTACAACTATTTTAATTGGAATGATTTTTTTAAAAAAAATACAATTCCGATTATTTCCAGCACAAAGGTTGGAGGGCATATGAAAGTTGCAAGGAAGCACTTTTTCATCTAGATTTTTAATAATAGGTAGCAACAGCTATTTTAGCATTTGAATCAGTATCAGATATATTCTAGTCAGGGCCGGCTCCAGGCCCCAGCGCGCCAAGCACATGCTTGGGGCGGCATGCCGCGGGGCGTGCTCTGCTGGTTGCAGGGAGGACGGCAGGCGGCTCTGGTGGACCTCCCGCAGGTGTCCCTGCGAAGGTTCCGCTGATCCCACAGCTCTGGTGGAGTATCCGAAGGCAAGCCTGCGGGAAGACCACCGGATCCGCAGGACCAGCGAGCAGCAGAGCGCTCCCCGTGGCGTGCCGCTGTGCTTGGGGCGGCGAAATGGCTAGAGCTGGCCATGATTCTAGTTCATGAATAGTATATTTAATGTGTTCTTTACAATGCTTTACTCAAGTGATGTTCATTTTCCTTAATGTCCAAGCTGCTGATACTACGGTGCCAATTTGCATATGTAGGTTGTCTCTGGTGTATTCTGCTTGTTAAGGCTATACAAAGCTCACTGAAAGCAATGGGCATCTTTCCATTGGCTTCAGGGAGCTTTGCATCAGTGCCTAAATGAGGAACATGAGCTTTCTTAAGTGCTAGAGAAGCACTAGCAGGAGGATTTAAGAGCCAGCCCTGAGGTATGGGGTGGTTAGATTACTTATAACTGAACTGTTATGTAAAGTGGTACTGTGCAGTATGTACGGGGCGGTTGGTTGCCTCTGTGGCACCACACCCCATCCCCAAACCCTAGGCAGGACTGTTTATTGAGACAGGTTCCTAAAAGGAGGAGAGAGGTAGTAGGAACTGGCAAGCTGGAGAAGAAGTTGAAAGACTGAGGGAAATGGTGTATCACCCTCCCAATGACATTACCCAGAGATATTATCCAGAAAAGATAATAGAGCCTGGGGCTATGCTACCTTAATGCACACACCCTCTGTACAGTGTGAAACTCCTGTAAGAGGGGCAGGCATGGTCAGGGGAAAGCCTGATAGCTGTCTCCAGTGGAGCTGCACTTCCAGGAAGCAGTGGAAGGGCAAAAGTTACTAGGTCCTCAGAGCTAACACAGGCCTTCGTGCCTCTTGTGGATTCTTCACAATCAGCAGAGTTTGGGGCTAAAAGCAATACCCATTCCACAAGATGCAGATCCTGCACCTGTCTCCCATGGAGTTCTGGGAGAGAATTTGTTCTTATGTTCTCCTTCCCATAGGTATCTCTGTGGAAGGTGGTGATGTAGGCCAACATTAGCAACTGTTTAACACTTCTAAGTTAGTTTTCAAAGTACAAAGTGAACTGAAAGTAGCATGTTAGGCCACAAAGTGCTGCTGAAAAGACAGCTAAATTAAAGGAGATAGGAGAAGGAACATAGAGGTTGGATGTTCTAGGGAACCTGGAACAAAGTAAAAGTAAAACAAAACTGATTTATTAATAAATATATTTAAAATAGTAGAGGAAGTGTTTTCATAGTCTTTCCCCATTATTTTATCTTTTCATTCTACTAGATACCACTTTTCATAGTGGAAGAATATACTGCACACCATATCCCACTGCCTCCACCAACTTCAGAACATTGATTTTTAAAAAGAACTTTTTAAAAAAAAAAAAGAGGAAAGAAGCCATACTTTAAAAGCAGCAAGGCCTGCCAGGCTGTGAATGAGTAGCATACTATTGTACTTCTAATGCACTCTAGGTGGGAGCAGCAATGTATGGTAAATGGATTACACATTAAACATAAATATGATTCACAAAACTATGAAAATAATCCATATTTTAAGGTTACAACCATATCAGCTACAATAAGAAATTAAAATATATTTACATTTTACATAACAGTTAAAACACTAAGTAAACATGAAGTGATGGTGTCATTTTCTGCTTTTACCAGTTCTCTTTTGAAAACGAAAAGTGAGTAAATAAAATTAGACAAAATATGGGTAATAAATAATTACAAATAGCAGAATCTTTTCTTTTTCTTTGTCCAGGAATACTTCAGATAAAGGCTAGTAAGAAGGAAAGCAGATGGAAAATCTAAAGCAGATTTAGGGCTCAATCCCAAATTCCTAGGAATAACTTTTACTAGTTGTAATGGAACATTTGCCTGTATATGGAGTTTGGAAATGGCTGAGAGCTTTTTATGTGATCTCTTCCTGGACAGGGGTTACTCTCTTGAGTAAGGTTTGCAAGATCAGACCTTCAATCCCTACAAACAAGGAATGAGGGAAACCAATTATAGATTAGATTCTCATTTGTTCTTTTCATTGACAGATGACCACAAAACCACTTCTTATACCCTGAAGAAATTTTCCTACAAAAATCAATCCAAATTTAATTGGTCTTGTATGATGTTAAATACCCAGTGTTTGGAACACTGAAATGAATAAAATTGTATACAATAGCAAAACGAATCATGGTTGACCCCAGTGCTTTATGACATTGGACTGTTGAAAAATGACGAAACAGCAGACAACTGAAAAAAACATTTCCATCAGTCAATATGATTCACGCCCATGTGGTTAGAGTTTTTTGTGAAAAGATTCTCACACCAGGAATATAGTACAAGCTGGTGCAGTTTCACTAAAACGTGAAACATTTTGTAGGTTTTCCTCAAAAATTGTGCTAGTTTTTCATGAAAACATAAAGCATTTTCCACAGGCACAAAACAAAAATGTCCTGCCATTATACAACAAAAATATTACTATAATGAAAAAAATAAAACCTTTCATCTGTAAAATGGCAAAAAAAAATTGTTTACAAGCAAATATGGGGAAATAAGTTAACTCAGAGGGCAATATTCTTAATTAGTTCACAGGAAGAAGTTGTGTTTGCTGGCAAAAAAGAAAATGAATGCCTGATTCCCCAATACAAAAATCTGTTTGCCTATGATAAACCTGATGAAAGGAAAAACAGCCATTTCTGTAATCTCTACCAGCACTGTGTGGTGTTCACATTGCATTAGCATTATAGTGTAATCTGTCTGGGAGTTTTAGATCAATGATAATCTTGATACTGATTTTTTTTTCCCCATAGGTAAAATGTTTTATATATTCAGACATTTTAATCTATACTTGAAATGAATGTCATTAGTTGGCTGTAAAATACCCAGCCCTGCTCGGGATTGGTCTAAAGAAGGACACGGCACATTGCTGTCAAGAAGCTCGATTTCAAAGTATGAAAGTACCAAAGTCAAAAACTGTTTGATTTCATGGACAGCAAATAATCTTCCAGGACATTTTGCTACTCCTGATCCAAACGGCATGTAATAATATCTTAACTTGTGACCATTGCGATAGAAGATAGTCTTTTCTTCTCCATTCTCATTGAGATAGCGGTCATACTTGAACGTCTGTAATGAAAGTTTAATGTGTATTAGAGCCAGATGATGCAGGACCGGGAGGATGTGCAACTGCACTGACACAATGCCTCCTGGGAAGAGCAGCCAATGCACAGTATGCTCCTCCTCTGTAGCTGGCCATGCCTCCAGTCCTCAAAACCCTTTTGGGAAAGGTTAGCCTTCGCAAGGCCCCTTACCCTGATCGGCTCTTGCACTTGGGGTAGCAGAATACCAGCCTCTGTATAGGGGCAGCAGTGTTGGAAAGCTTTTCACAACTCTGCTTGTCTTTTACTGACCCATACAGAGGACAGCTTCAATCTAGCTTTTTGTACATGTGTCCAAATTGGAAGACTTTCCCACTTCTCTCATCACCACTGTATGTCCTTAAAGACTTCCCCTTCTCTTGTCCTCACTTGAATCACCGCAACATGGTGGCTTTCTCTGGCTGAGGAAGGCTGAACGGAACTGCCTTTAAACATATCAACATGACTTTTTTGCTCAGCCAAAGAATTTTCTGCAGAGTGATGGAAAGCCAGTGCTGATTTTGCTGCCTCCACTGCACTCCCCATCCCTACCTGTTCAGACAGTTCCCAGGCATAAATCCAGGACCTATGTGGTAGAGTGAAGCACCAAGCACGGGGGGCATTGAGGCCAGATGCCTTATTAACAGGCAGTTAACATCTCCTGGAACAGGGAGTTTGTATGTTCCTGTAATTACTCACCAAGGGATCAACATAGATGTCTGGATCAAAGTGCAGCAGCTGAGGATAAAGAGCTACAATGTCATCTTTGCGGATGTTGTAGGAGTCATTATCCAAGTGCAAAGTGAAATCCTCCTTAGCAACTCTGACAGTCATGGATGCACTGGACAACCTCATTGCTTCCTTGATAATACTATCTTTAGACAGAAAAAGAAAATGATGAATATGAAAAGAATTTATATATCACCTTGAAAGGGGAGGTAATTGCCTGTAATTTTCTATAACATGCAATATTATGGAGAGAAGTAAACTGATAAAGTGAATAGAGCTAAGAAAACAGTGTAAGAGAGTGATAAAGAGAAGAATTCCCCTAAGTTTTGTTTGCAACCATCAAATTTCATTTACTGTGGAAACTTTTTTATTTTAATATGGAAATTATGCCTCTATTTATACACAGATATGAATAGCACATTTGCATTTATTTTATTTACTTACACACACACACACACACACACACACACCAGTTCTAGACATTTGTGTTATTTTATAGCATAAAATGTATAGGTTAAATATCACCAGAGCCTGCAATACATAACAGACCACTAACTGGTGAAGCACCATTGTTGGACAAAGCACTAGAGAGTATAAAGTAAGGAACACTGTTGCAGTGGCATTCAGAAAGGAGCAGCTCAGCTCAGTCTGGGCTGTCTGAGGGAGGAGAGCAATTGAGTGAAGCAGTCTCCTACTGAGAAGTCACCAGAACTTCAAGTTGTTGGAACCAAGCCTCCTAAGCAAGTTGCTGGAAGCCCGTCGATTGTAGGAGCTGAGGGTAACGACTCACTGTCACTGTCCAGAGATGAACTGGGGAGGATGCTAAGGGGGATCCCAAGACTGAGCTGTGACAGCAGCAGAAGTACAGGAAACAGAAGTAGGAAATGACCCAAGGGGCATGAGTAAGTGTACCAGATCCTAGGCCACATATATGGTCCCTAGGTCAGGCTCCAGTAGAACAGGGAGGGCCTGGTTTCCCTATCCCCACTCCTTTGGGACTATAGCCACTAGACAGAGCAACCCTCAATTCTCGCTTTTGGGCAAGACAGCTGTGATTTGTAGCTGCTAGGCAGAGCGGCCATGGACACTTGGCACTAGGCATTACTGCCAGCCTAGGCAGCCCCCAACAAATGGTAATAACATTTCCCTAACTCTATTAGAAGTACCTCACCTAATGCATCCTAGGACTGAATTACCCTTTTTCATGGCTGCATCACACTGGTGGCTCATAGTCATCTTATGATGGACAAATACTCTGTTGCTTCCAACTCATAAGTCTCCATCTTACAGCAAAATCTCTTCTTATTCTCAAGTTCATGATCTTGCACTTTGCACTATTACATTTCATCCCATTTATATTACTCCAGTTTTCAACATTGTCCAAATCTTATATGATATCCTGGTCCTCCTCTGCTTTGGTAATACCTTCCTACTTTGTGTCATCTGCAAATTTTATTAGCACACTCCCACTTTTTGTGCCAAGGTAATTAATGAAAGAATAAATAAGACTAGTCAAGACCAAACCTTGAGGAACTCTACTAGTAACCTCGATTCTGCCTGACAGTTCACCATGACCCGTTCTAGTCTCCCCTTTAACCAGTTCCTTGTCCACCTTTCAGTTCTCATATTAATCCCCATCTTCAGTTTTACTAAGAATTTCCCATATGCAACTATATCAAATACTTTACAGAAATATAGGTAGATTGGATTTCCTTTTCCTAGAAAACTGGTTGTCTTTGCAAAGAAAGAGTTTGGGTTGGTCTGGTATGCTCTACCTTTTGTAAAACCATGTTGTGTGTTGTCCCAATTTCCATTTATCTCTTTGTCTTTAATTACTCCCTCTTTCAAGATTTGTTCTAAGACCTTGCATACAACTGAGGTCAAACTTAGCAGACCATAGTTTCCGGGCTCACTTCCCCTCCCCCCTTCTTAAATATAGGTACTATATGTGCAATTCTCTAGACATAGGGTACAACATGGTTTATTAATTCATTAAAAATCCTTGCTTTTGGGTTTGCAATTTCATGTGCCAGTTCCTTTAATATTTTTGGACGGAGATTATTCTGCCTCCTTGATTTGATCCCATTAGCCTGTCTGAGTTTGGCTTCCACCTAGATTTGGTAACTTCTGCTTGCATATCCTTGTTTCCATTAGCCAATGTGCCACTGTCCCAACCTCGTCAATGCCCTTATTAAAAACTGAGGCAAAGTATTCATTTAGGTGTTGGGCCAAACCTAGTTTATTGTTAATCTTCACCCTGTCCTCAGGGTTTAGCAGTCCCACTTCTTCTTTTCTTGTTTCCTTTTTTATTTATGTGGCTAAAGAACACTTTACTATTGGTTTTAATTTCCTTTGCAACATCCAGCTCTGCTTGGCTTTTGGAGGTTCTCACTTTATACCTACACTTCCAGACTTCCAAGAGGTAAGAACATAAGAATAGCCATAATTGGTCAGACCAACGGTCTATCGAGCCCAGTATCCTGTTTTCCGACACTGGCCAGTGCCAGATGCTTCAAAGGGAATGAACAGAACAGGGCAATCGAGTGATCCATCCCCTGTTGTCCAGTCCCAGCATCTGGCAGTCAGAGGGTTAGGGACACCAGATTTGGGGCTAAGACCCTGAGTCTTTTGGCTAAAGGTCCATCAATGGCTAATCTTCCATGAATTTATCTAATTCTTTTTTTAATCCAGTTATACGTTTGGCCTTCACAACATCCACTGGGAATGAATTCCACACATTGACTGTGCTTTGTGTGAAGAAGTACTTCCTTTTGTTTGTTCTAAACCTGCTGCCTATTTTCATTCAGTGACCCCTGGCAGCTTTTCTTGCTGAGCCATCCCTTCTTCCAGTCCTTGTGGTCTCTGTTTTCTCTTAATAACCTGTTCCAGATGCTTGCTCATTCAGTTTGGTCTGCAACTCTTCCCTGTGAGTTTTTTTTCCCCTTTCTTGAGATGCAGGCTCCAGATAGTTTCTGCAACTTTGTCTTAAAGTAATTCCAAGCCTTCCAAGTTCTTCAGTCCAGTCAACTTGCCTAACTAAGTCTCTCAATATTTTAAAGTTTTCCCTTTTGAAATAAAGGACCCTAGTTTGTACACCTATTTTTGTTTATCATGCCAACTTCAAGTGTTTAAAAGTCAATTTGATCCTAAAAAGAAAACTCTCCTGGATCACTCTTCCCAGGAAAACAAACAAGGAAAGGGGCTGGATAGGGAGCAAACTGACAAGATCCCTTTGTGGCCTCCCTCTAGAATTGTTCTTCAGCAGGATTTGCCTCACCATTGTGGAAAAAGAAACAGTTCCACCGCCTGAAATTGCAGGCCCCTCAATATGCAGCTCCTAGCCCTACCTTCAGCTCTCCCCTACCCAAACATTCTCCAGGTGTGGGCTCCTACTCCCTGGGGGATTGTGGGGATGGAAGGATACTGCAGCAGAGGTGTCTGAAGGTACATCTACACTGCACGATTATTTCGAATTAGCTTAAACCGATATTACAAAACAGATCTAATAAAATCGGTTTAGCGCGTCCACAGTGGGATCCCGAAATCGATTGTTTGCGTCCATGGTCCAAAGCTACCATCGATTTCAGGAGCGGTGCACTGTGGGTAGCTGTTCCTCAGCTATCCCATAGTTCCCACTTCCGTGTTGAGAGCACAGTGCCTGATGGGGCAGAAAACACTGCCCCGGGTGGTGCTGGGTACAGCCTCACCCCTCCCTTTGTGAAGGCAGCAGACAACCCTTTGGCGCCTTTTTCGCGGAGTGCATTGAGCAAACGCCATAGCACAGCAATCTTTCCCTTTTTTTTTTCACGTGGTGGTGGGGGGAAATAAACTGAGGAGCTGTTCCCTGAACCACGCCAGACACTGTGTTTGAACCTACAGACATTGGGAGCTCAGCCAAGAATGCAAATAATTTTCAGAGACTGCTGTGGACTGTGGGATAGCTGGAGTCCTCAGTACCCCCTCCCTCCCTTCATGAGCGTCCATTTGAGTCTCTGGCTTCCCGTTACGCTTGTCACACAGCGCTGTGTATCCTGGAGTTTTTTATTCAAACGCTTTGGCATTTCGTGTTCTGTAACGGAGCTGGATACAACAGATTTGTCTCCCCATACAGCGATCAGACCTAGTATCTCCCGTACGGTCTATGCTGGAGCTCTTTTTCGATTTCAAACTGCATCGCCAGCCGTGCTGATCAGAGCTCCACGCTGGGCAAGCAGGAAATGTAATTCAAAAGTTCGCGGGGCTTTTCCTGTTTACCTGCCCGCTGCATCCGAGTTCAGATTGCTGTCCAGAGCGGTCAGTGCTGCACTCTGGGATGCCGCCCGGAGGCCAATAACGTCGATTTCCGTCCACACGAACCCTAATCCGAGTTATCACTATCGAATTTAGCGCTACTCCTCTCGTTTGGGAGGAGTTCCGAAATCGATTTAAGGAGCCGTTTAACTCGATATTAATGACGACGTCGTGTGAACGGATACAGCGTTAAATCGGTATATCGGCCATTAAACCGATTTAAAGTCGCAGTGTAGACCTGGCCTGACACCTGTTTGCCCTGTGAGGGAGTGGTGAGATCTGTACAGAGGTAACCCTCTATGCAGATCATCTTGGGAGGACACTCCACTTTCCTCCCAGGGAAACATTAGAAACTGGAGGCACAAAATACTTGAGACTGGGGAATGATCCTGCACTGAAATGTGGAATGGAATAAAGACAATGGAGAAAGGTGTGGAGGAAAAAAAAAAATCAGAATAGTGTGGCAGTATCTTCCTAAGTCTTAGTGCTCAAGGGAGGAAAATGATATTGACAAAAAGAAACAATGCTTTTAAAAAAAGTTACATTGAACCTCCCCCCACCAGTAATTATAGGGCAACAATTTCAATAGCTGTAAGGCCCAGACCCTCACAAGTATTTAGACTCCTAACTTCCATTGAAATTAACAGGGGCCTAAGTGACCTGGGAGTGAGCTCCTCAGTCATTGGGTACTTTTGAAAATGTTACCCATATTTTAAAAGATATGTATCATAATAATAATGCTTTTAGCCATGTTAGAAATTCGTTGTTTAACATTCCTCAAGCATTAGTTGCAACTCCAAATACGGTAAGATCCTTCTGTTTGATCTTAGCCCTTTTAAAAGAACAAAATACAACCTTACTTTGACTTACCTGTAGATCACTGGCACTGCATGACATAGTACTTAAGCAATACTCATACATGAAATTACATGGGGAAAAATGGGATTCATTTCAAAATTATGATCATCTCCACACCACAGAGATCAGGACTGGTGAAAAGTTTGGCCTTTGCTAACTAAGGATATAGTGTAGCTTTATTATCCTGCTGTTGGATAGTCATTTAGCATTTCATAGCACGTGTTTTATTGACTATAGATAGAAAAATATCTGGGTGTTCCTGGTACTGTTACGTGTGATGACCATACCTAATACTGGCATATTATCCAGTTGTTTTCGATTCAAGGAGATAGATGGCAAATGTAAGTCGATCTTTTCACCAGCATTTCCCAGTGTTTTTTGCACCTCTTCAGTAGCTGCTTTCATTGCTTCTGGGCTCCTAAAATCAATATGCCAGAAACAAAAATGTTTCTTACTTGTAACTTAAGTAATGTACAAAAGGTTTGCTGTTAAATATGATATTCATTTTTTCCTTTCTACAGTGTAGTTCATTAATCCATGGATGTAACCTGGTAAAACAAAAAAGCTACGTAACAATCTAGAGTAAACATATAAGTGTACTTATTATATTGGAAAAATCCTGGTTGTTCAAAACACTGAAAAGGTCTTCAAAGATTTGGTTCAGTATCCAATTTTCAGCAAGACCAAATTAATGTGTATAATGCTGTTAAATAATGACATCTCGGTTAAGCAATGCCAAGAATAAGGAATATAGTGATAGCCCCATTGCAGCTAAAAATCTAGAAGAGAGATATAAATCACATCCTCAATATCAGCTGCCCTGGTTTGTATCCAGTTAGATAATTACATTCTGCCTACCAAAAAAACCAAAAACAAAAAAATCACCACCTCCCAGTAGTTTAAATTAAATAATGTATCCTTCACTTTCCGGTCTTCCATATAGATATGGCAGATGTTTGTAATGGATGACATGATTTTAAACAGATATACAGCTTGTAATCCCACAGTCCTTGGGCGTGGGGGGAAGGGGAGGCACAGAACTTCCATGGAAATCAATGGGTGGGCCCAAGGACTTCAGGATCAGAACGTTTGTAAAATTAATAGACCCCTTATGGATTTTTGAATGAAATGTGCTAGCTAAAGCTCAATCATTATCATTAGCAGATAGGTACAGTGTTTTTTAATTTTAAGTCAATTTATCACAGAAATGTAGGCAGGCGGTGTAAAGTCTCATCTTGAAAAGTACAGATCTAGAAATTTAGCCTGAGATTTTTTTTTTAAGACATGTAGGGGATTTGGATGCAGTGGAGTTATACCAGAGTAAAACAGGGTAGCAGAGTGAAGAATTAGGACCTATTAGTCAGATCCTCAGATGTTGTAAATTGGTATAGCTCCATTAACTTCAACAGTGCTACATCAATATAGGCTCTGCAGAAGCCTATCATTTTTTTTTTCTGTAAAGCAGCCAATATATATCTGCAAAGCCAACAGATGGGCAGATAAACAAAAAAGTGGGCAATAAAACCTTGTCTATTCTAGGGAAATGATCTAAAAATGTCCCACTGGACCTAATGTTGGGAGCCCTAGTGTAATCAAGGCTTGGAAACTGTGAACACTGCTACTTACCTTATAAGATAGAACAAGCTCCAGAAAGTAGCAGGTATTGTATTAGCTTGTGAAGCCCATAGTACAGCCAGGTGTGTTTTTGCTTTTTCCATATCATCAAAAGTCGATAGAGTGTCATTTAAGAACATACGGAGAGTGATGAGCTCAGAGATGTTGTTCCTTTTTCTGAGGTTCTCATGGAGCAGAGCCTCTGCCAGCTTCTCCCGTGCATTGTGGGCGCTCTTGAACACATGGATAGGCACGCCTGCAACAAGGGCTGGGAAAATTTTATCAAACTCCTTGAAGTTTTTGAGAGCATTTAGAATAAGTGCTCTCTGGGTTTCCTGCTGAGATAGATTCTTGTCTTGGGTTGAATTAAACTCTGTGCCAAAAAGCGTTAAAAAGCCAGATTCAAACATCACCCGGCAACAGAACGCATAAAGCCCATCTGTTGCCCAGTTGTTGGAATGCAGTTTAGATGTACTTGATTGCAGCATGACATATTGTAGGTTTTCCATCATAGCTTCAATGAGAGAATTCAGGGCATTACCTTGCAGGGTTCTAATGAAAGTCTGATGCATATTTTCAGTGGTGTTTCCATCACGTGGGTCAATACTGCCATGTCCAAAAGCCTGCCACCAAATAAATTACATGTAAGATAAATGAGGCTTATCACAACGTTGGTAAATAATAATTTACAAGGGAAATCATAGCCAATATGTCATCTTCATAATTTAACACAGGGACATATAGTAAGAACTGTCAACTTTGTAAAGTGATAATTGGCCACAAATCTTTGTAAGCATTAAATAAGCACACAAAAATAGTCTATGCTATATGCTTATAAATAAATAAATAAATAAATAAGTATGATCACTTAGGGTATATCTTCACTCCAGTAAAACATCCATGACTGGTCTGGATCAGCTAGCCTGAATGTCTACAGTGCAGTTTCATAGCCCCACAGCAAGCCACGCAAGCCGGTCATGGGCGTTTTATTGCAGTGTAGACATATCCTTAGGGATTCAGTTAGTTCCCATTGGAAATCTTCTCATTGACTTCAATAAGAGTTTGATTGGGCCCTTAGTTGACCAGATAGTTTTTGAAAGGGTTAGGGCCTAATTCTCCAAAGTACTAAGCATCTCCTGGGAGGTGCTGAGTGCCCTCAATTTCCGTTGTCATTAAAAGGAGTGAACACACTCTGCAGCTTGCAAGATAGGGACCTTACTGGATGAAAGCATGGATAGAAAATGATGTTAAGCCGCAGTGAAGCTTGAGAGTACATTTCAGCAACTTAACAGTAAAAAAAAAAATTACAAGGATATTGTATTTGTCCCCACAACAAACACTGCAAATCCAGGCAACTGAGTTGAAGTTTAATTCAAAATAAAACTAGACACATTAAGGTATGGTAATTCACAGTGAAGGCACTCAAGGAACCTGAACTCTGCCGTGTAGTGACACCATGCAATAGTCACATAAAGTATGTGTACACTGCAATTAAAAACCCACAGCTGGCCTGTGCCAGCTGACTTGGGCTCATAGGACTGGGGCTAAGGGTCTGTTTAGCAGCAGTGTAAACATTCCGGCTTGGGCTGGAGCCTGGGCTCTAGGACTCTGTGAGGCCAGGGGGAGGTGTCCCAGATCTCAGACTCCAGCTCAAGCCCAAACATCTATACTGCAATTAAACAGCCCCTTAGCCATAGGTGGAATGTGAGAAGCTTCCTAGCGGGGGGGGGGCGGGAGGAAGGGGGCACCGGCACCTGAACTGTGACCCCATCCTCCACTCCATCCTGAGGCTCTTCTCCCTGCTCAGCCTCTTCCCCCTCAAGGCTAGGGTGACCAGATGTCCCGATTTTATAGAGACACTCCTGATATTTGAGGTGTTGTCTTATATAGGTGCCTACTACCCCTGCCCTCTGTTCTGATTTTTCACACTTGCTATCTGGTCACCCTGTCCGAGACTTTGCCCCCACTCTGCCTCTTCGCAACTTCACTCTTCCCCTTCCCCTGAGGGCCCTGCACCCGCCACTTGCTCCTCTGGCCCCTGTTCTCTGCCCCCTCCCCAAAGGACCCCCTCCTGAAGACCCTTGTCTGCTGCTCGCTCCTCTCTGCCACCCTCTCTTGAGGACACCCCACCTATCACTGCTTGTCTCTCTCTGCCCCTACTCCCAAGGGCCCCCCACCCACCACTCACTCTTCTCCACCGACCCCCCTGAGGCCTCCCGCCCACCGCTCACTCCTTTCTACCCCCTCCTGCCTTAGGGGCAAGCGACAGGGGCAGAGCAAAGCAAGAGGCAGGCAGAGTGAGGGCAGGAAGAGGCAGAACAAGGGTGGGGTCTCAGGGGAAAGAGAAGCAGCATGGGTGGGGCCATGGGGAAAAAGGCCAAGTAGGAGTGGGGCCTTGGGGAAGAGCATGGGAAGGGCCACAGTTCAGGCACTGGTGGCGCCCCTACTTCTCAGAAGCTTCCAGCAGCGGCGCTCCAAAGCCGGCCGGCCAGCCTGACTCCAAAGGGAGGTGTGTTGCATCCGTCACTTCTTGCCCCATTTGGGAAGACTTAGTCTCCATGAGCCTCTGATACCTGCTGCCTATGCCCTTAGCCCAAGCCTCACGAGCCCAAGTCAGCTGGCATGGGCCAGCCACGGATGTCCAACTGCAGTGTAGACATAGCCTGAGTTATGATTAAGGCATTTTAGTGTTTGTGGTCTGAAATAAGATTAAACTGATTTGTAAAGACACATTCTATTTTATAGAGGTATATTTGCTTCTCAGGGTGTCCCTGCAGGGCAAATAAAGGAATAAATCAATAGTGAGAAAAAGTCCTCAGTGAAATGAGTGTGTGGATTAATCTAGAATTTAGATTCTAGGACACAGGCTTCCACATTACACAGCCAACACTATAACTGTTATTCTGTTGGCAGAAAGGCCAAGGTTTGAATGGGCCTGAAAGAGACTTCTAGAAGTGATCCCTCCAACTAGTGACTGAAGAACAATGCTAGGCTAATGGGAAGAAACTTGTACTGATGGGAGACCTGCTCTGTGGATATACAGAGGATTTCAGTTTCCAGGGATGCTAATCTGGCATCTTTCACAAGCAGTACATTTGTTTTTAAAATTAGTCAATTCAATATAAATTCACAATAGTGCAAACCATCTTGTGCTTTACTTTTGCTCTAGTATTTTTGTGATATTACATGACTAAATAATTCCATTCTTGAATAAGGTGACCAGACAGCAAGTATGAAAAATCAGGACAGTGAGTGGAGGGATAATAGGAGCCTATATAAGAAAAAGACAGAAAATCGGGACTGTCCCTATAAAACTGAGGCATCTGGTCACTGTATTCTTGGATAACCTAAATCTGTTTTTGCAAAACCCATTGTTATTCATATTAAGGAATAAAATATCTGACACATTGCCATGGCTGAGATGATTTAGTTTGTGTTGGTCCTGCTTTGAGCAGGGGATTGGACTAGATGATCTCCTGAGGTCTCTTCCAACCCTAATATTCTATGATTTGAGCCAGGAGACAAACTATCTTTCAGACAGGCAGACATACTGAAAAGTCACATATAGTTTAACTAGGTACAGAATGACTTGACCATGTTGACTTTTTCATAGTAAATGTTAAAATACTACAGTCATTTTAAAGCAGTACCTTTGCAGAAGCAGCAAAGTGGAACTTTTTCCAGTCCAAATGCCTTCCTTGGCGCATCACTGAATGGTATGAAAAAGGGTCAGTGAGAAAATGAACATATTTTCCAGCCACTTTGCAAGTGAAAATGTGCCCATATTTCTTTTGTCTTGCTTTGAGAAATTCAAGAGGGTTGGCACCAAATTGCAAAGCGCAGCCCAGATATGGAAGTAGCCCATTTTCCACTGGCGGCTCACCTGGACGCCTACGAGTTACAAACAAATGTTACAAATTAGGGTTATAAATTAAGACCTGTCCTTCAGCTTGGCCAGCTAAATAAGATTGTGATACCAGCCTATTTATAACATTCAGTTACTATCAGTGTTGATAGGAAATTGCTCTCCTTTTCATAATAAATCCATTGTGAGGTCTATAATCTATTAGAAAGAATGACCTTAAACCTACAGAAGCCTCATTATAATCCAATAATAAAAAATGTATTTAAGCTATATCACGCTAGCTTTTATTTTTTACATTTGGGTAGGTTCTTTTTCACCATTTTAAATGTAACATTATATTCATTGCAAGCAGTTAAGTAATTGTGCCTTAAATAAATACCCTGTCCCAGCAGTTAATATTGCCTGGGATATTCTTTTTGTTGGAGCCCATGCCAGTACTTTTCAGGACCTGTGGCAAAGCTGGCTCAGTACAGGAGCTCTACTACCTGAGCTGATTTCTCAGGACAGTCTGCCAGACCCCTAGTTTGGCAGCTTTCATGGCATGATGAAAGGGACATTTATTTGCTTTATCTTTTGGTTAGTCGGTTTTTGTTTGGTTTTGTCATTTTATTTGCTTTTTCCTGACAATCTGTCTGCTGATATTTCTGACTTGTAGGTAACCTGCTGTAGGGCCCAGTCTTACCAACACATCCTGAGCTGAGTATAGAGAGCTGGTCTCCCAAAAAATGGTTTTTGAAACAAATTAAAATATTCAGGAAAAGTATCACTTTTGGTAGAAACTCCTTCCATTTTTTCAACAAGAAATTGAAACCTGAAAAATTTCTATATTTAAAAAAAAAATAAAACAAAAAAAATCTGTGTTAAAAAACAAACAAATTGAGATTCATTTTTTTGGGACACTAAAAGTTTATACTGAAAACCAAAATGGTTGCTGTACATGGGTTTTGAATATGAAAGGTGTTTGGTTTTCAGCTCTTCAGTGGAAACTATACAAAATTTTCATGAGAAAGTTTAAAGACAACCACTTTTTTGAAAATGTGTTGTGAAAAATAATTGTCATTCTCTTCCTTATAACATGCAAGTAGTTCCACTGACTTCAATGGGATTATTCAGGCAAATAGGCAATCCTCATGTGAGTCATGCTTTGCAGAATGAGGTCTAGAATTTCGGGTTTGTAGTTTCTGTAAGTAAGAATCCACACTTGCTCTCATTAAAGTAATTGGCTCAGCTCTCATTGACTTTATTGGGCAATGAGCACCTGGGGCCTGACCCAGTTCCAGCTGAAGTAGTGTAGAGTCAGCCCCTCTAGAGCCTGATCCTGGGAGTTGCTAAACACCTGATAGTTGCTTCAGTGTCCTCAATACCCTTGGGAGTTGAGGATGCATGGCACTTTGCAAGAATCAGCCCCTTAGTTGATCAGGACTGGGCCCTTAATTGCTCTGCAAATTCTAAGATAGATAACATTACCTCAAATGCACACTCAATTAAGACTGTATAAAAAACAAAACTTATTACTAACAGTTCTAATGGACAGAAAAAAAGGAAGAATTGAAGATGTATGAACAAGCATCATTTGGACCTCCAGAGACACAAAGATGGGATTATTTTACTTGTTTGGTCTGTCTTTGGCTTGCACAATTCTCTCTAGCACACTGAATGCTGAGCCCTTTGAACTCCCCAAAGAAAGAGTATTACAGTATTGTTGTTTGCATATCCCACTTGGATCTGATCCTGCACCATTGAAATCAATGGGAGTTTTCCCCACAGGCCCCATTTCAACAAAGCACTAAAGTACAATGCTTAAAATTAAGCATGTGATCAGGTGCTTTGTTGAACTGGGATCCAAACAACTATAGTCCTGTATATGGATACCCACAGTAAGTCACTAATAACTTTTAAATAATACATGTCAGAGTCATAGAGTTTAAAGTCAGAAGAGACCACCAGACTGTTGTAGCAGGGCGGTCTGCGCCTTTAAGCACCTGCAGAGCTAGGGAGCAGCCAGGTGTGCTCAAGGAGAAGCCCAGCAAGCATATGTTGGGAACTAGCTGATCTAGCTAAGCAGCAGCTAATGACTGGATCCAGGGCCGGCTCTAGACATTTCGCTGCCCCAAGCACGGCGGCATGCCGTGGGGGGCGCTCTGCCGCTTGCCAGTCCCGCGGCTCCGGTGGATCTCCCGCAGGCGTCCCTGCAGATGGTCCGCTGGTCCCACAGCTCCGGTGGACCTCCCGCAGGGATGCCTGGCACACCTGCGGGAGATCCACCGGAGCCGCCTGCCGCCCTCCTGGCAACCAGCAGAGTGCCCTCCGCAGCATGCCGCCCCAACCACGCACTTGGCGCGCTGAGGCCTGGAGCTGACCCTGACTGGATCTGATTGCCTGTTGGATCAACTCGTTCCCAAAAGCTGCCTGCTGGGCTTCTCTTTAAGCCACAGCCTACTGCTTCCTAGCTCTGCAGGTCCTTAAAGGGGCAGACGATCCTGCTACAATCACCTCTTAATCTAACCTGTATAGCATAGGCCACAACACCACCCAGCATCTGTACACTAAACCCAACAACCAAGAGTATTACAACTTAAAGAAGACCACTATTCCCCAGATCAAAGATGCTGCTAACATTTCAGGCAATGAGTGAAATTTCAGGAGTTTCAACTGGAAAGGAGTAGCTAACAGTTTGGTACACTTTAAAAACAGAGAGTGATACAAAAGACAAGTCAAAGAGCCACTTTTTTTATAGTAAATATATTCATGAATTCCTTTTTTTCTGTACAGAGCACATGCCAGTAGGATAAAGGCTTGAGAGTATTTACTCAATACAGTAAACAAGCCAAATGGTAACCAGCATTAAAAGTAGGAGTTCAATATTGCTACAGTCCAGATTGAACTACATTGATACAGAAAATAAAATGAAAAAGGTATAAGGGATAAAACAGTCATCTGTACATCAGAAGTATAAACATGTAGGATCTGATTTCTCAGAAATAGTGAGCACCTGCGTATCCTATTGATTTCAACAGAAGCTGCACGTACTAAGCACTTCTGAAAATCAGACTCAAATTATGATTATTTATAACCTCATTTACAAATGGATTCCTCCTTTCTTTGTATCGCTGTCTTTTGTTAGTCATGAATATGGATTTGCATAATCTGCTTGGGTTTTTTGTTTTTTTTTAAATTCATATGCACAAAAAATGCCATTATAATATAAAGTTTTCAAAGAACAAACACCATCGCCACTGTTATCCTTTACTTATCAATCTGCCAATGTTCAGACTAGTTTTGTCTCAGCTATATACACACACTATCTTTTTACAGAAATTAGCATTGGGATATGTAGAAAAAGAAACCTTACCTCCTCCTTATTCCCAGAATAAACCAAAAACAACAGCATAGTATCACCATTATTCCCCAGATCAAAGATGCTGCTAACATTTCAGGCAATTACAGTGAAATTTAAAATCAAAAAGAGTAGCTTGGTACACTTTAAAGACCGAGTGATGCAAATGATAAATCAAACAGCCACTTTTTATATAGATCAGGGGCACCAATTTACTTAATTGAACTTAAATAACCTAGGCAAGCTATTAATTAACCATTTCTGGACAGAAACTATTATGTCTTCATTCTGACTGATATCTCCATAAAAAAACTTAAGAGGATTAATCTATACCGCTGCAGAGATGGCCTTGAGCTGGTATCAGCAGAGGTTCCAAAGTAATCAAAGAGCTGTAATAGTTGATAATTTGAAGGTCTCTCAGGTGTGTTTTCATCTGTCATGTAGATTTATCAACTACAGTTTATAGTTCAAGTTTAGCAATATGTGAGAGGACTAGCAAACATACAGACAGTGTTAGCTGGTGCCCCAAGTACTTACCATAGTTCCCTGACTCTTCTGCCAGGGTACCCTACCCACCTAATGCTCTCCCTGCAGATTGACTAAATTTTCAAGGGAGTTAGAGGAAGATGTTGGCTGGGAATGAGAGATTAATAGGAAAATGGGAAGAAAAAGACTGTTTTCCCTTTCCAATCATCTATCACTGTCAAAATGAAAAGCATGGACACAGTTACAGCAGAGGGCAGGAGTAGGAGAAAACAGCAATAGCTCCTTTTGCTGTTTCTGATTAGTCTCAGCCTCCCTAACCCTCCTCCAGTCTAGCTCTTACCTCCTGATCTGCACACCACCAATTTAGTCAGATCTTGACTGGATCTGAGCACTCTGGTCCATTCTCTCCACTCACCTACACTCAATTCTGCCATTTCCCTCCCCTTTCAGAAACTTTGACCCCATCAGATTCTCCATCTAACCTAACCCATTTCTGCTCAGAAATCTCCTTCAGCCTGACCCCACCATTTTCCAGATCTTCTTTCCCCTTAGCTCAAAATGTAGAACTCATCCTTTTCCTACTCATCTCACATACAGCTCTGAAGCCTCTCCCCCTTTGACCTCACTCTTCCCTCTGGCTCAAAATCCAAGGTCCTGTTCACCTAAATGTCCAGGCTCAGAACCTTTTCCTGTGCTACCTACTTCACTGTAGACTCAGAACTTCTGGAGCTCAGAAACATCCTTCCATCCCACCTGACTCAGAAACTGTTCCTCTCTCATCCTTACCACTCTGTACCCACCTACCCCTCACACACACACTGTTAGAACTTGGGGCTGCTGACTAGCACCATCTTGGATAAAAATAGGTGGGAGTGGCTTTCTGGGCAGAGGTGACTAGGGTCTGGGACAGAGAGGTTCTGGAGGGAATTCCTAAGAACAGCCTAGCTTATTCTGTTGTTATTATTTTGACTCCCAATAAAAGAAGAACCCAGGGAGAAGGGTCAGTCTGAGCACTAATCTAGTATGTGTGCATGTGTGTGTTGTGATATCAGGGTACTCCCTCTGCTTAGAGAGGGGTAAGGATTCAGAGTAGTCACCTACTCTTTGCATTCTTTAGTGACTCAATGGTAGGTTTTAGGGGCCTATTCTCAAGAAATGGAAGTTCAGTCTAATCTTAAAGGGAATTCTACTGAAAAAGGGCTACTTGATTATATGACCGTGTCATTACACATCTGCTTTTCCTTGTCAGTGCTCTGATTTCTGAGTGATACGTTACAAAACCAAAAGTAGAGTAGCTTGTCACAATGAGGACACTGGATCTCCAGTGAGAAAAAAGGAGTGGCTGTACTATTGCTGTTATAATACAAATGTAATCAATACAAATTAAGCTTTGATTGTAGTTCAGACTCTTATCAATAGGAGCTCAAATCTTGGCATCCCAACAATATCAGCAATGGCATTTGGACAATTTAGAAGATTCAGACAGTAAGTGATGCCTCATCAGTCATTTGGGACCTCACTTATTTTTTTAAAAAGAAGCTGAAGATCTACAGTCATTTTGTAGGCTCACCTCTGTGCTTATTTTTACATGTGCCCTTACAGTAAATGACCGTGAAATTGGGCATATGTGAGCACTTTATCCCAGCTCGCTATACGGTGATTGTCATTAAAATACCAACATTTTCCAGTAGTTCTCAAGCTTTACTGTCTAAGACACAATAGTATTTCCCTCTACTTAGAACATGTGTTGAGAAATAGCCCTGGCACTAAAATGTTTGTAGTAATTATCCAGTTTTTGTCTTCTAAACCACGTAAATGGAAATGCCTGCTATGCTCTTGCAAGATATAGTTAGATATGTGCTTCTAATGGTTTTGCAAATTTATGCAAATGTATACACATTTACAATCTACTACCATTTTGTTAGAGGGTATCACAGGTGTGGTAGCTATTTACAGTATAATTATTGGCTGTAGCAGAGGACTTAGCCCACCAGCTTCATATCCTTCCATAAAGTCCTAATTGACTCAGAAACCCTGCTAACTCTCTTCCACTTCATGAAAAGCATCCCAACCTTCACATTCCCACAACTCCACACAAAAGTGATGAGTTGGTTAGAACAGTGTAAAACTAGTGTGGATTTTAAGAATTTTTGGGGCAATTCATTGTGTATTTTTTATATTCATCTAATTTTGTTAACCATGAAATTTTGAGGACCCAGAGACTTTTCTTCCTTTCTAAATATCATGTTGTGCAATTCACTTCTATGTGAAATTTCCCACTCAGGAGATTTGCTCCAGAAGCACAGTGAAAATGTAAAGTCAGTGGGAGTTTTCCTTTTGTAAGTACTGCAGAATTTGGCCCTTCGGCAAAACTCCCAGAGCAAAGCCAGAGTCAGCAGACTGAAAATCTGATGGATAGAAATCTCCTTATCCCACATCCCCTTGCTTCAAATTCCAGGCAGGCCGTGGGGCTGCAAATAGCCCTTAACTATGCTATTGTATTTGAGGCAATTTTAAATTTTTTTTAACAAATAAAAAAATCATTAAAAAAAAAAGAGTTCTCTCTCTTTCTGTCTGAAGGCTGTCTTCTTCTGCATGTCAGCTGAAAATTCGATCTCACATCCATTTGAAACTAAGCTTACAGGCTACTCCTTATATCCTCTTCTGGCCACCCCTTTGTATGATTCATGTTCCTTATGCCCACTCTACCAAGTTGGTAATTTCCATTATGGGAAATTTGCACATTGAGCAATAAGATAAAACCCTTTCAATTCTGGATGTCACTTTATGCAAAACAATGTCTCTCTTCTTCCCATGTACAAGTCTTAGTCTGCAAAAATTTCTGCCTCCTATGAGCTGGAAGGTCATCTAGCAGTAATAGGATTTATTCATATAACAGATATTGACCTATTTTATTTGAAAATCATTGGCTCACAACAGCATAACATACATCTAGATAGTTCTGTCCCACCTGCTCCTTATTTGCATAGGTACAGTACAATGCAATAATGTCTTTATGCCTTTCACAAACTGAATTCAGCTACTCCAGAAGAAGGAGCAGCAAGTCTAAGGCTGGGGGAGGGGAGTCGACCTAAGATATGCAACTTCAGCTACGCGAATAGCATAACTGCAGTCGGCGTATCTTAGGTTGATTTACCTGGCCGTGAGGACGGTGGCGAGTCGACCGCTGCCGCTCCCCTGTTCCGTGGTGGAGTTCTGGAGTCGACGGCAGAGCGATCGGGGATCGATTTTATCTCATCTACACTAGGCACGATAAATCGATCCCCAATAAATCGATCACTACCCACCAATCTGGCGGGTACTGTTGATATACCCTGAAAGTAGCAGCCTTTTGATTTCTCCATGTACTATAGTGATCGAATTGTGCAAGGCAGGGAATTATGGAGAAACTTGATGCCAGCCTGTCAGGAATCAGAGCCTGCTGCAGAGCCAGTATGGAAGAAGGGCTGGCAGCTGAGAATCTCCAGGCAACCTAGTAAGCGCATCTGGCCTATAACAGGTTGCCTCATTGACTACATCAGCTGATTGGTTGGAAAGAGCCAGGAGACCAACTCTTAAGCCCAGCAGCAGCAGCAGTTCAGTGGCTGCTCAAAGCATTTGCCCATGGCTGTGGTAGCTCCTACTTCTGCCTAGCTTCACTCCGGGTAACTAGGCACAACCACCCATATCCTGGTCAGCAACACCGTGAGGAGTTACCTTGATCTGGTGACTCTGGATTCTACAAAGGACAATATCTCTCTGACAGAGATAGTGGAAGCCCTACAGACCTCGCAGGCTTATGTTGCCACCATGTAAGTGCAGAATGGGGTCATGCAAGTTCAAACCAAACCTCCTTCAGCTCCAAACCCCACTCCCTGTGAGCCCAAGCGCCCCATACCTGACAAGTTCAATAGCAATTGCCACACTGGGTTTTCTGGGTTCCTAAATCAGTATCTGCTCCTATTTCTACTGTGACCACAGTTGTACCCCACTGAAAAGCCTGAGTGGAATTGATTATTGGCCTGCTTACTGAGGAGGCTCTGGCTTGGGTGTCTCCATTCTGGAAAACTCAAGCCCCCTTCTGGGACAATTCGAGGACATTATTTGAGTTTTGGCAGTGATCTGCAGTGATCTGAGACATGAGTATATGTCCAAAGCCACACATCAGATGCTGCAGCACAGAGGCTAAATATGCAGCTGAGTTCCATGCTTGATAATAAATACCAAGTGAAATGAGGCTGCCTGGCATTGTCATTTCCAGCTTGGCCTAAATGATGATATTAAAGATGAACTGGCATGGCTGGAATCCCTGTCCAGCCTGGATCCCTTAGCTGAACTGTGCATCTAGATTGACAATTACCTGACTCAATACAGCCAAGAAAAAAGATAGTCCTTCTGGCTCCTGCCAGCCTTCTGGCTCTGCACTCCCATCACTAGTCCCTTCTCTGTCACCTGAACCCATGGAAGTTGATCCTTAATTTTGGCAAATTAGGGGATGGCTCCAGTACCTGGTGGACTGGGAAGGTTATGGTCTGGACAAGCAGTTTTCAAGTATGTAAAAGGCTGTTATGAGGAGGAGGACAAGAAACAATTGGCTTAAATTGCAGCAAGGGCGGTTTAGGTTGGACATTAGGAAAAAATTCCTAATTGTCAGGGTGGTTAAGCCCTGGAATAAATTGCCTAGGGAGGTTGTGGAATCTCCATCACTGGAGATTTTTAAGAGCAGGTTAGACAATCACCTTTCAGGAATGGTCTAGATCAGGGGTCAGCAACCTTTCCGAAATAGTGTGCTGAGTCTTCATTTGTTCACTCTAATTTAAGGTTTCGCATGCCAGTAATACATTTTAACATTTTTTGAAGGTCTCTTTCTATAAGTCTATAATATATAACTAAACTATTCTTGTATGTAAAGTAAATAAAGTTTTTGAAATGTTTAAAAAGCTTCATTTAAAATTAAATTAAAATGCAGAGCCCCCCAGACCGGTGGCCAGGACCTGGGCAGTATAAGTGCCACTGAAAATCAGCTTGCATGCTGCCTTCGGCACACATGCCATAGGTTGCCTACTCCGGGCTAGATAGTCCTGCCATGAGTGCAGGGGACTGGACTATATGACCTCTTGAGGTCCCTTCCGGTTCCATGATTCTTGGGAACTGGTAGAGAACATCCATACCCTAGACCTTTTTGCAAGAGTTCCATCGGAAGTACCCCAAGAAACCAGGTCTAGAGGCGCCCTGGAGCAAGCAGGGGGGAGTACAGTCAGGAAGCATGACCTGAAGCAGAATCAGTCTCCAGGCAACCTAATGAGTGCAGCAGGCCTATAATAGGCTCCCTGATTGGCTAGACCACCCGATTGATTGGAAGAGTCAGTAGACCAGCTCTGAAGCCCAGCAACAGTTCAGCAGCTGCTCAAAGCATTCAGCTGTCACTGTGTCTGCAATAGCTCCTGTGCCTGCTTATTCCCAGTACTGCCCCTGCTTTGCCTAATTCCAGGTGACCCTTGGCTCCAGTTCTTGACTTCGACTCTGACTTGCCTCTGACTCTGGGCTCTGATTCCTGACTACCAACTTCTGCTCTGGCCAGTAAGCCTGACTCCTGCCCTAGCCGCCAGTATGACCATCCACATCGCAGTCAGTGACACAGCCTACCTCAATTGCTGTTACAGGCAGGGGAGTCAAATCCATCCTCACTTTTTCTTGAGAAAATATTTTGTAACACCACAAATAAAATACCACTATGGCTGATCGCACTGATATGCCTAGCACAATTATTGAGTACTCAGTAATACTAGAGAGCTGCATATGTTGCTTATGTGATCCACACTGTATGCCATAGGTTCTCAAACTGGGACTTCTCAGGGGGTTGCAAGGTGTTTACATGTGGAACTGACAGTCCCGAGCCCCCATTAAATTAAATTAACTCCCCTCCTTTTAATGGGGGGGTTCATCAATACAAACATTTCAAAAACCATTGCTGTACACCCAAGAAAGAGATTAATTTATGAAGCTGCTGCCTGTGATGTGTAAGCAGCAGCAAAAGACACCAGAGAGATTCCTCTGCCGGCAGTACCCAATAGGCTACTTGGAGCCTTTTCCCCCCTCCCCCCTCGCTTATACGAGTGGAAACCAGGTGTGACATTCAGCCAGAAAGGGTTAAATGACTAGCAGGCTAAATGATCCAAATTCAATTTGTGGAGACATATTAGAGAAGTATGTAAATGGTAATTAGGGCCATAATTACCATTTACATACTTAAATAGACTAAAGCTTTGAAATGCAAACCTGTATTGTTAGAGAATTAGAGGTAATAGTAATTGTATGTATTAGCTTATATCTTGTTAGATGATAACCATATAAACAGATGGTTCCTGTCTGTTACTATATCTTTTGATTCAGAGATCAAAAGGGAATATTAACATTTAGATGAAATCTGAGTGTAATAATTTCATTGTCTGTATTTCTCTTTGAAGTTTGTAGTAAATTGTCTATGAACTGCTTAATGGACAATTACCATATGCTAATGAATGCAACTAGTTACCTGTGTATACATAGGAAATAGGTGATTCTACTTAAGTCACAATGCTTCACCCAAGGAACACCTGTTGTCAAGAGGCTGTCAATAACCTGCCAGAGTTCTATAACAAGAACTCTTGGGCCCTGATCCTTTTACCTCAGATGTGCTCAGGCTTCATCAGAGGAAGTTTGAGCTCTTCAGTCCCATCTGGCTCACCCTGACTGGACATTGGACTGTAACTTATGGTGTAATTCTGAAAGAAATCTTTGCAACTGTAAAGCTCACCATCTCTACTATGAAACTGACCAAAGCACTCTATTCATACCTGTATGTATAATGATCTTTTAACCAATACTCTCTTTTCTTTTTAAATAAATTTTAGCTTAATTAATAAGAATTAGTTGTAAGTATGTATTTGGGTAAGATCTAAGATATTCATTAACCTGGTGGGTAAATATCCAATCCGTTTGGATTGGTAAAACTTTTTATATGATGATCAAGATTTTCAATGATCATAATCATATTTGACTTTGCTGTCTGGGTGGGAGCTCGAGGCTGGGTTCCTTTAAGGGAACTGTGGTTTTTGGCTTCTGGGTAACCAGTGAGGTATTATAGAAGCTGGCTTGTTGAATCTAGAATAACCACCAGTTTGAGGGATTGTCTGCCCCATTCTTTGCAATTTTCTCTGAGCAATCTCAGTGTGCCCCTGCTCCGGGATTCTGGTCATACTAGGTATTTCTAGCTTTTCCATTTTCACCAAAATTAATGGGGTTCTGCCCTTTGATGCCTAGAACATTCCCTGGAGTTCTGGAATTGATTGGATGCAGTGTTCAAAAGATACTGCCTTACAGGAAGACAAACAGAGAAATGCCATCTCATTGAGTGCAGGGCCTTGTTTTATTTGGCAAATAACTTTCTACTTTAAAAAAAGTAGTCATGGTATACCTTTAGCATGACTTTGGCCCTAATATTTTTAATAGAGTTCATCAGTTTAACTGCTCGTGCCTTAGAAATATTGGTTAGAACAAGTGGTGCAGATCTGCAGTACATTGATTTGTTTGATGACAATTAGTATGGACTAAACTGTACTAGAAAACAGGGTTTCTGTTTTTTAAGCAATTGGATTTCATTCAACCTTTTCTTGAAAAAACAAATGTTTTTAGCAGCCTCTCCTGCCACAGGGTCCCAGTCCTGCTCTGCATTGTGCTATCCAGTAAATACCTGTCCAGCCCTAAAGACAACAATGTGGAGAGAGATTCCTGGTACTACAATTCACCCTAGGCCCAACAGGAAAGCCCACTAGAGGGTATAGAGGGAGTCAGTGCACATACTGTGATTGATAGCATACACTAGTGAGAGGCTGATATTAGCAGTAATAAGATACAACTAGCAGTACTTCCATCTTGGCCATGAGTCAAAGCCAATGCTGGCAAAATGGCCACAGAGTATATGGGTTAGATCGTGCCTTTAATGTCACAGTTTTGAGGAAGAGGGGATGTGGAGCTATACTTCCCATAACATTCTCCTGGACCCACCCCTATACATGGGGGATGACACATACCTTGCAGCAGGCATTGATCTGCCGAGAATGCTTGTGCTTTACTCTCTGGGCCAATGCGGAGGAGCAAGCAAGGGCATGAATTTCTTATGGCAGCCTGAGCAAGTAGTCCCTGCTCTCGCCACAGTGCAGGCAAAGGAACTGCTATTGTTTCCTCAAAAGCTACACATGATGTAGGGGAGCTTCTTCACCTGTGTGCAGCTGCTCAGGAGCCCCTAACAATCCAGCTGTATGTGTAGCTGAGACTACGCTTCATCAGTCCTCACAGCTCCCACCAGTAATGTCATGATTTGACTCATAATATTTAGAGAGAGTGTATAAAATGGGCATAATTTATTCCCACTGTTAGTGATAACCTCATAACTCAGGAGCAGAGGAGCATAGTAGGGAAAGGAGTGAGTTATGATAAGTGGCAATAAGCAACGTACTTAGATGCTGCTTATTATAATTTCTGTTTGTGCAGTGATGGTTGATAACAAATGTCTCTGGTGAAGAGACACTTTGCCTTTTGCTGCTTTTCCCTATATATTTTGTGAGATCTCTGTTAACACCAGCTATCAAAAGAACCAGAGAAAGCAATACAAAAAGAAAGCTGTAGCTCACAGGTCAGCAACAGATTGCAATGCCATAACAATACAATCAGAAGATACAATTACATCTGTGAAATATGTAAAACCTATGTTGGAAACTTGAATAATAAACAATGAAAGTGGGAAACAAAAGTTTAGAACAGTGGCAAGGTATCTGCTTCTAGCTCACATCCTCTTACTTGCCTGTAAAGTGACTGATTACATAACATCTCCACCTAGTGGCATTCCATGAAATGGCACTTGAATAATGTCTTCTACAGCAATAAAAGAAACAACGAGGAGTCCTTGTGGCATTTTACGGACTAACAAACTTATTTGGGCATAAGCTTTCGTGGGCTAGAACGAAAGCTTATTCCCAAATAAATCTGTTAGTCTCTTAAGGTGCCACAAGCACTCCTCGTTGTTTTTGATGATAGACTAGCAATAATAGAATTTACCTCTTGATATTTGTGGCTTTTATTTCCATTACTGTAAGTGCCTTTTGGAAGGATAATTGTATCCTCCTTTAAAAGTATTCTTCTTCTTTCTAAAATATAGGGCTTTTGAAAGTTTATTGTACTAATAGCACTTGAGAAGGAAGTCTTTATTTTAGTCAGACTAAAGGTAGTTTAGGCAGGTAGTGGAAAGAGAGCCTTCCCCACACTACTGTGCCAGTTTAGCTCACCTCTGTCTTTGAGGGTTCAGATAAAAGCCTGCCCCACTGGAGTCAATACAAGAGTTGCTACTGACTTCCATAGGGCCAGGATTTCCTCCTTCCTCTCTAGTAATGGGTAAGTCTGTACTAATAGCCCATCCTGCAGTCCTATAGCGACTTGCAGTCATATAGCGCTGCTGCAGGAGCGCTCCCGCAGCAGCACTTTGAAGTGCAAGTGTGGTCGCAGCGCCAGTGCTGGGAGAGAGCTCTCCCAGCGCTGCAGGTACTCCACCGCACCGTGGGGATTAGCTTACAGCGCTGGGACACTGTTTACACTGGCGCTTTGCAGCGCTGTAACTTGCTGCGCTCAGGGGGGTGTTTTTTCACACCCCTGAGCGAGAAAGTTGCAGTGCTGTAAAGTGCCGGTGTAGCCAAGGCCTAGGGCTAGTCTGCTTCTTCCCTATTGCACTTCAGCTTCTGCTGATTTTCCCCATTTCAAAGGGAAAATTTATTGTTAGGCAATGGGATTGTGACATCAAAGGTACTCTGTTGCAGCCTCTATTTCCCCATTATTTTCTCTGCCTCCTTCTGGCTCTGTTGGTGCCCCATAACAGATTATTGTTACCTTTGGATTATGTGTTGGGGTTATGATATCAGAGGTAAATTGACCAAAAAATAGCTTACTATTCTTTTTGAGTCTTCTCCTTCTTCCTTAGACTGTGGAACAGTCTCAGAGGAAGTGAAGAAGACCCATTTTTGAAGCATCTGAAAGGAGACTGAATAAAGTAGTAGTAGCAAATATGCCGTAGAGAACAATCCTGCTTTGCCCTGGTAAAGTACTAGATGACCTAATAGGCAGATTTAAAAATTTTATTAAAGCAAATGCTAAAATTATCTAATAGGTTAAGGAAAGAGTGGCTACACCTCTGGGTATAATGCTTAAATTACCCAAAAGTACAAAGTTTGGTTTTAAAAGTAATAAATATATATAGTACATAATCTGCACTATCCCAAATTAAGGTTAATCCATTTAACAATAGTTTAGACATTAGCATCCAAATATTCTGGTATATCACTCATAAGGTTATACTAATAGTAGCTTGTGGAAAACAAATATAGCAATGAGTATAGATTGTCCCTCAGTAATTGTGAATTTAGGATAGGTAGTCCCTCAGTAAATACAATCCACCAGAGAAGTATTTCAGCCTCTCTAGCACCTACTTACCGGTTTGCTTATGAACGTTTCCATATAAGAAGTAGAACATTTACCATTTTATACAGCACCATTTTAGTTTCACTGATGAAAAAATTGTAGTGAATGTGCAGCTGCTATGTAATCTAGAAATGATGGGTAATAATCTTATGAATATAGTATGGGACCTGGTTAATCAGGTCAGTCATTATATAGCTATATTGGGTTACTGGGCTTTCGTGTAGGAATGTGGTGTTTTAGTTTAATAGGGAACTGTTGGATAGACAAGGAAGAAGACAACACAATGGTTTCAGATAAACAGCTTCGTAACAAACACTTGGGAGTGATTACAAAACAGCTGACCCTTTAGCAGTGCAAATGCTACTTCCAGGCTGCAGCTCAGTTACTGGCACATTGAGCGCTTAAAAAGACTCCCTGGAGAGACGGCAGCGGAGGAGCGGGGAGAGGAGTTGTTAATGAGTTGGTCTCCTAGGGAACAGACAGTCACAGAGACTGCAGGAATGTCTGAAGCAGTTGGGGGCTTCCCAAACTTCCAGGCAATGGTAATCCTTAGGCAAGATAAGCTTGGGTATAGACAGTTCTTCATTGTACAGTCTTTTGCTCTGAAATGCTTTGGTTCTAAATAAACAACCCTTTGCTTTAAGAAGGCTATCTGATCACTGGATATCAGTGGTCCTAGCTCCAGGAGGGTAAAGAACTGCAGGTGTTGAACCTAACAAGTCAGGCCTCCTGAAGTAATCACAGTTGGTGCAGAGGGAACTGCAGCCCTGGACCTGCTATCAGAATGAGTGAATCACGTGATTCTGCCCCAAAAGAGGTGATGGCTTGAGGCGTGAGAGGGGGGAACTCAGAGATCAGAGAGGGTCAGAGGTGCAGGTAGTAGCCTGGTATCTGTGACAAAAGTCACCAGGCCTTTCTGTAACAGTTGGTATAAGTCTCAGGCTATGTCTACACTACGCAGCTTTTAGTGACAGGGCTGTGTCACTACAGCCGTGCCGCTAAAAGGCGTGCAGCGTAGCCGCTGTCGGCTCTCCTGCCGACAAAAACCTTTCACCCCCAAATGAGTGGTGCTGGCGTTGTTGGCAGGAGAGCGCTCTCCTGCCAACAATGCACTGTTCACACCGGCGCTTGTCATTGGCAAAACTTTTGTCTTTTGGGGAGGGGGAGGCTGTCTTTTTTTTTTTTTTTAACACCTCTGAAAGACAAAAAATACTGGAACGAAAGACAAAAGTTTTGTCGTTCAGTTGCCAGTAGACATAGCCTGACAAAATCAATGTCAATCTTTTCCATCCGCTCTCCTCTAGTCTGAGGTTTCAGGATTTTTCTGGGCATTGTGTGTCAGCTGTGTACTCTAGTCTGTGTACTTGACTGATAAACCAATCAGACTAGGCTCTTTTTTCACCTCTCCTCAGAAGTTGTTTACCTTTCCTATGATGGACTGTAGTAAAAAATGCATTCTAGGATTCAGTTCTCTTAAAGAAAATAAAATTTCAGGGGGGAATCAAAAAAGGCTAAAAAAAATGAAATGAAAGATACATAGTAGAAAGAAACATACCTAGCCCAAGACTCCCTAGTTTTTCATAGGCAAGCCCAAATTCTTAGTTACACAAAAGAAATCAGAAAATATGCTCTTAGTTCTAGATTTCTGTGTTATTCTCATGGTCTGTGTCAAATCCTGTCTGATTCTTACCATGGCAATGTGGCAAAGGTCCAGCTCTCACATCCTCTGAGACCAGGTCACCTGCTTTATTTCGGCCAGTTATACCTAGATGAATCTTAGAAGTTAATGTTTTAGTACTCTGCTGCAATGAATTATATTTGCACTGTGACAATCAATGTTCCCCAAGCTGTCCAATCTTGAGAAGTGGTTTTCTTTCTCTCCTGTTCCAAATGTAGTCACTGAACATTTCAAATTTAATTTAATATTGTATAGACCACTGTTTCTTGAGAATGAACAGGTTGATGTCTATGTTCTATCTAGATTCCCCAGGAATTATAGACAAATCAACCTAAACTCAATACCTGGAAAGATATTGGAACAGATTATTAAACAATCAGACTGTAAGAACCTAGAAGATAATAGGATAAGTAATAGCCAACATGTATTTGTCAAGAACAAATCATGCCAAACCAACCTAATGTTCTTCTTTGACTGGGTTACTAGCTTAGTGGATGGGGGAAAGCAATAGATGTGATATGTCTTGATTTTAGAAAGGCTTTAGACACAGTAGTCTCACATGATATTCTCTTAGCAAACTAGGGAAATGCAGTCTAGATGAAATTACTATAAAGTAGGTGCACAACTTCTTGAGAACCCATATTCAAAGAGCAGTTATTAATGGTTCTCTGTCAAACTGGGAGGACATATCTAGTGGGATCCTGCAAGGGTCACTCCTGAGTCTGGTACTGTTCAATATTTTCATTAATTATTTGGATAATGGAGTAGAGGTTATGCTTATAATATTTACAGCTGACATATTTTATTCATACTGGCTATTCTTTATGACCCTATTACCCTCTGTATGCTTTCAAATTGATTGTTTAATAATTTGTTCCAATATCTTTTCAGATATTGAAGTTAGGCTGATTGGTCTATAATTTCCCAGGTCCAATTTAGTACCTATCTTTTAAAAAGGGGAACATGTTTGCCCTTCACCAGTCCTCTGTACCTCAGCCATCCTCTGGGAGTTCTCAAAGATAATTGCTAATGGTTTCAAGATTGCTTCAGCTAGTTCCTTAAGTACCCTAGGATGAATTTCATTAGGCCCTGCTGACTTGAATATATTTAACTTCTCTAAATACTGTTTACCTATTCTTTCCCTATTTTGGCTTCTGTTCCTTCCCCCTTGTTAATATTAATTATGTTGAGTATCTGGTCACCACTAACATTTTAGTGAAAATTGAATCAAAATAGACATTGAACTGCCCAGTCTTCTTGATATCATCTGTTGTTAGCTCTTCTTCCCTACCAAGTAGAGGATCTACACTTTCCTTCAACTTCCTGTTGCTCCTAATGTATTTAAAGAACTGCTTCCTGTTTCCTTTTATCTCCCTTGCTAGGTGTAAGTAATTCTGTGCACTAGGCTTTCTGATTTTGTCCTTACATGTTTATGCAATTCTTCTATACTCCTCCTTGGAAATTTTTCCGTTTCCACTTCAGATAGGACTCCTTTTCAAGGACTTGACCTACTAAGGCCCAATAAGACTGACATATGACCTCTGGTAGGTTTTTATTTTTGTTAATGTTTTTTTCTGTAATCTTTTTACTTTAAGAATAAATGTGCTTGGTTACAAAAAGGCTGGATAGTCATTTACGACTGCTGGCAGTTACAGAAGAGAAAGAAAACACAGACACTGGCCTGTTTAGACAGCCTGGCTTGCTGAGGATATCACAGTGTAAGCAGGGAACTGTGCAGCCTCAAAAACCTGGGAGAGAGAGAGAAATAGACCAACCCAGTTCTCTATCCAAGAGAGGTAATCACTGAGGAGCCTGGAGCCTAGAGTCAATGTCCTCAAGTGACCATGGAGGGGGAATATAGGTGCAGATGCCCTGGACTGGGATCATTTGTTCTCCATAATTCCAAGCAATATGAAATACGACTTCTGGACAGATAGTTTCCCCTCTGTCAAATAAGCAGGTTTTAATAACATTTAGCATTGTGATTTTACAACTTTTGTTTTTAAAAGATTTTATTGTGCTTTTTTTTTTTTCCATTGGCAGCTGGTAGCAAAGGAAGTCTGCTCAATTCCTGATGTTTTATATTGGCAAACAGTGATGCAAAGGATCAGGATTCTATTAAGTTTCACTTCAGAACAAATTGAAAAGAGGGAACAGTCAGTGAAGTAGAAGCAAAGTACAAGTGGGTGAAAGAGAACACAAATGAGAAGTAGCAGCAAATGACACAGAATTGGAGAAGTGGACACAATGTAGCATGAAGAGAAGGGTCATGGATGATAATTATTACACTAAAAGTGTAATGCAATATCATTTGTTTAAAGAGGAGGCCCCAATTAAAACAGCATATTTAAAAAATAACTCATTAGTTTCAAGTGAATAACTAAAAGCACTCAGTTGAACAGAGGAAAAAAAGTAGTTTTAAAGAAGTCAAAATTAAAAAAATCTCAAAATGGTAGCTATTAATATGAAAAAATTACTGTACAGTGAAGTTATGTAAAAAAACAGAAAAAGATCCTAATCTGCTCCAAGCATGTGACAAACGTCATATTACTCCAGCAGATGGAGCAGGAATTCAGAAGCAGCCTTTCTTTCAGTTTCTCCACAAATTTAAAAAGCAACGAAAAATGCACAGCTAAATTGTCCTTTGTCCAAACTAAGTACACTGCATTTTGCTGTTTTACAGTTGTGTGTAAACAAACTATTTTGTCCCTGTAAACATCAGGATGTTGGTACCAGAATCACTAATATTTTTTTTCTCTTAAGTTGGTAAAGGCTCTAGAACTAGCACTTAGCATGCTTATATCTGGGCATGCACTGAAGGGAGAGACTTCAACCAAAGGAAAAAGAGGAGAGAGGGGGAAAATATACTGAAAGAAGAGGGAACAGAAGAGAGAAATAAAAACTAGTAGATGCTGGAAGAGAGGTGTATTTTATTCCTAACATGTTCCTACACAAAGTGAGGAGACATGAAAAGGGGTAGAAGATGGAAGAATAGAAACAGATGGAAAATTAGATACGAGAAATTATTTTCTTTACAAATTGGTGTTCACATGGGTGTTCCTGCAGCCATACCATCTAAGGCTTCTGACCTCATAAATTAAACAGGGTTAGTTTGGTCAGGAATTAGATGGCAGACTTCCAAGAAAAACCCACAGAGCTGCAGAAAGTACTGTTAATATAGTGTTCTTCCCTCTGCTCTAAGTTAGTATTGAGACAGTGATTTAGGAAAGTATGCAGGGTCATTGTGCTGCTGATGGGGAACAGGGGGAAGGTACTGAGTTGTAAAATGGAGGTTCTGACCACTTAAAGTGACCAACGATCCCATGGCACTTTTCATAAGAGTTGCGAAGTCCCAGTGTCCTGGATGAATTCCAACTCACTTAATAACATTCTATCTAAACCACTACTGCAGTTTCAGCTGGATAGAATGTAGCATTTGCTACACTTCTACTACCAGCAGAATGCAAAGAAACACTCTATTGTTCCATTTTATTTCTAGATTTTGAGGGCTACATTATAATCTAATCTGACTTCCTACCCAGTAGTTACTCCATCAAACCCCTAACTTCTGTTTGATCTTTTGGAACAACATGCAATCTTGATTTAGAGATTTCAAGAGACAGAAAATCTACCACATCCCTTTGTACATTCTTCTAATGATTAATTACCCTATTAAAATGTGAGCTTTATTTCAATGCTAATCTGTCTAGTTCAGCTTCCAGCCTTCATCATATTAAAACATGAACTCATAAAAGGTAGGAGATGGAAAAGACATATTAGCTAATTCAGTCACTATCCCTTCCACTGGAACCCCATCTGTGATTTAGTTACAGAAAAGGCACAATAAGCCCCTCTATGTATAATTGCAGAGCTTCACTCCACCCACTTCCTGACTTTTCTTTCCTGTCTCCTCTCATGGAGAATAAACCAGTCATGTGATGAAAGAGGCTGTTGTCTGTAGGGCTCCTGCCTCGTTTGTTACACAAGTTGGAAGGTGTAGTATATTTGAAGTACTGGGGAAAGCCAACTCTGGGCCTGCCCAAAATTAAAGACCCTTGTCCACAAGCAAGAGATATGCACCACTAAATCCAGGCTTCAGTTGATTATGGAGGGCCACAGATGAAAGAGCAGGAGCAGGAAGGAGGTCAGAGGTAACGAATCAGGCATCTAGAAGGGAACACCAAGTAAAGAATCTCAGACAGAGCCCACTGCTCTTCAAAGGCAGTTAGGGATTCAGTGGACACTACTCAAAGGAACTCTCCTGGGGGCATGATCGTACGAGGGATCAGAAATAGGCCTCATGATTGCAGAGCACCGCCCCCATCCAGCTGTCTTGGCCAGTGCCAAGAGGAGTTTGGCAAGGAGGTCTTGTGACTTTATAGGACCACACATCGGATGTGCGTTCATCAGGTGGTGTGAGGAAAAGTGCAGCCAGAACTTCTGCAAGAGGTTCTGGAGTTGGAAAGTAAGTAGTATTTGAAGTACTAGGGACAGGTGCATTTAAGCCCACCCAAAACTAAAGGCCATCCCCCTAAAACTAAGGGAGAAGAACCACCAAGGCCAGGCTCTGGTTAATTACAGAGGACAACAAATAAGAAAACAGAAATGGGAGTGAGATTCAAGGTTGAAAATCAAGAAACCAGATGTGGACACTGAGCAGAGAACCCTGGATAGCACCCATTGTTCTTCAAAGGTGTGCAAGGAATCAGTGGACACTGCCCAGAGGAACTCAGCCTAGAGACATGATCGAACAAGGGAACGGAAATAGGCCCCAGTTACAAAGAACCCCCCTGTCTAGCTTCCTCCACCTGGTGTGATAAATAGCCATGTTGGCCAGTGCTAGGAGGAGGTTGAAAAGCCTGTTCTGTGACTTTGTGGGCCCATGGATGGGATGTGCATAAATCAGGTGGTGTGGGATAAATATGCAGCCAGAACCTCAGTAAAAATCTGGAGGCAGAAGGTGTGTACTGACCAATAAAGTGCTGCAGAATGCTAATTTCTCAGGGAGAAAAAACTGGCTATAGGCATCTCAAATGGGGTACCCAAAATTCATATACATTTTTTTTTATACTTTAATCTCTCTGTCTCAGTCCCCATTTGTAAAATGGGAATAATAATACTCCCTCATCTCTGCTCTGAAAATAAGTTCATTAATGTTTGTGAAGCACACTGATAAGCACAATAGAAAAGCCCATGAGGAAATTAATAATTCTGCCATCAAAGCCAGGTTGATTAGTGTGCAGTAAATAAGTCATAGGGCTACTTGTTGAACAAGGAGAAAACTGAATAGTTGCTCATTCAGTTAGCACTGTCCCTCTTTGGAATGAACCAGAAGTGAAAAAAAAAATAGCACATGATCATGTGATATAAAGACTGTATTATCATGGATATGCACAAGAGGGCCAAATTAACATTGCACTGGCAACCTTCATTCTGGCATTTCCTAACGTTTGAGTGCTTGACTTTGCAACTCTAATTTCTTTTAATGTAATTTTTTAAAAATAATTATATCTGCCACATACATGCTGGATCCCTCTGTGCCATATACAAACATACAAAACGTCTTTGCTCTCTGTAGAGTCCAAGTGATTCTTCACAACTGTTTGCTGTTGGACGGTCAGAGAGCTTTCTCATGTGCAAAGTACAGTCTATTTCCACTTCCAAGAGGAAAATGCCCCCATTATCTGCCATGGATTATTTTATTAGGAATTTTTCAGCTGCTGATGACTAGTTATTTCCCATGGGTAGAGTCTGTTATTCTCCGGATGTTAGCACAATAACTGGGTTTCTTTCAAAAAGTATTTCAACAACAGAAAAATTTCCAAGCTATTGGTTGCAATTTAAGTGAGCAAAAAACTGAAGACTTCACCGTGTGTTTGCTCTGCTCTGCTCTCAAACAATAGATCTAATTCTATAACCCTTACTCAAGCAAAACTCCTCCTAACTTCAATAGCTAAGAAATGAAGGACTCCTCTCCATTAAGAGTTAATCTTAAAAGCAACCAGCTCTACTTGATCTTGCTATTCAAAACCAAAGGAAAATTTTAAATTAGAGTTTTAAATATGCTATTTTTACTTCTAAAAATAGCTCAGTTAAATACACCTTTAAAAATACTACATTTATCTGATTTGTGTACTAGGGTAAAGTATAATTACTCAGGAGTAATGCTTGCAAGTCCTCCCCTTTTGAACTGTTTACATACACTAAAAGCATTTTAACTGCATTTTGTTGCATTTTTTAAAAATAACACTTAGAAGTCTACTTTTAGCTATTTAGATGACATTCCTGTCATACATACAGTTAGAATATTTACTAAATTTATCTTGCTTAATATTTTTTTTATCTCAGGTTGCTAAGGTACTTATCCCTATACAAATATTTTCACAGCATGTGAGGCTTGTTAAGTTACAATTGTTAAAGACACTCCCACTTTTTCCTTCTATCTTCTTTTCTTATTCTCCAATTCAAGAGAGGTCATTGCTCAAGGCCAATTCAGCAAAGCAGAAACTAGCAGAAGCTAAAACAGTAAAGGCATTAAAAAAAAAAATCTTGAAAATGTTCAACTCCTCTCCCCAAAATTTTGAAAACTTTGAAACAAAACAATTTAAAATTTGTTCACAAATACAGGTTTTTGTTCTCCAGCTAGCTCTAAGAATTATGTTGGTTGTGATGAATTTTGGGTTTCCTGTATGAATTTATAAATATTATGTATGACCTAGTTACTGTGTGTACGGTGACCAGATGAGATGAAGAAAATATCAGGGCACATGGGGAGTAAAAAAACCAACAACAAAAAAAAATACACTGCTGCCGGTGGAGCGAAATATCGGGGCAAATTGCGTCCTGACCAAAGATCGGTTGGGACACAGGACAATCACCCAAATATCGGGAGGTCTGGTCACTCTAACTGTGTGGTTTACTGTATGCATATACTGAGTTAATTCAATAGCAGGATTGTCAGGAAATGCACCCAGGAAAGGGGAGGTGGATCTCAATGTACACCTCTCAGCAAACACTTCAGGAATGATACAAGAGCTATCGGCTTGGATGTTCTACCTCTGAGCCCGTAGAGCTCACCAAACTGATGTTGGGCAGTAAGTCCAAGTCCAGGAAACTGTGAAAAAAGAACCATAGCAGGAATTAAAGATACCCACACTCCCATAAAGACTTACCTGGGTTTTTGGAAACTGACAGTCAACCGCCCCGCTCCCTCCTCACCTCCCCCGCCTGAGATTAGGAGTCCGAGGTAAGACAGGCATGCCTAGGACACTAGGTATGATAGATATGCAAGTAACCCTTGAGTTGTTCCTATAGTTAAATAAACAATACTTTTGTTTTAAGAAGACAGTTCTGGGTTACTATAATTCATGGGTCACAGATTCCTAAAGGGAAGAACCACAGGAACCCAAACCCACTCAGACCTGCTGGGAAGGCACAGTTGATCCACAGGGTATTACAGCCCAGGACTTGGTCTGAAGAAAGGAGAATTGTGTGATTCTACCCTAAAGACAGGTAAGGGAACAAGGCCTGCTACCATTAAGTGGGCACTTGAACAGATCAGAGATTCAGCTAGCCTTGTAACCGTGAATACTACCTATGTGGTCCACTGCCTGGAGGGTTTGGCCATTCATTGTGATAGTAGGCTCTACATAAGGCTTTCCTGGTGCAGGCTGGTACATCACTTCTGTCTTCTTGATGTTGATTGTGAGACCTAAATTGTCATAAACTGAAGAAAAATAATCCATACTCTGCTACACGTCAGACTCAAATTTGGCATTCAGGGAACAGCCATCAGCAAACAGAAGATAATGAACAGTCTTTTCCTGTACCTTTTGTCTTCTCCTATAGTCTCTTCAAATTGAAGAGCTTGCCATCAGTCTGGTATCTGATGCCAATCCTGGCGTCAGTCACGAAAGGCATCTGGAAGCATGGCAGAGAAAATCATACTGAAGAGGGTTCACCTACCTCAGCAGTACACAGTCGCATGCAGTTCACATTGATAATGAAACCAATACCAGATTTTCCAAAGCAAGCATGGCCTTTGGAAGAATATGTGCAAATGTGTGAGAGTAAAGAGACATCAATCAGACAAAACTGAAGGTCTACAAAACCATTGTGTTGCCAACTTTGAGGTATGTATGCAAATCCTGGATGGCGTACAGATGCCATGCTATGAAGCTGAATCACTTTCACTTCCCATGGGCTGTCTGAGGAAACTTGTCTTGCCATCATCAGTTTCCAAATACTGAAGTTCTCATACGGGCAGGCATTCCAAGCATCCATACTCGGTTGATGAAGTCACAGATCAGATGGGTGGGCCATGTCACCAGAACATCAGATGAGCAACTGCCAAAGATCTTTCATGGCGAGCTAAAGGAGGGAAAGCACTCTCAGGAAGGCCAGAAGACACACTTCAAGGACTCTTCCAAGTTATCCTTGGGGTGTTTAACATTAAATTTCTTTGTGTGCACTTACAACTGCAGAACACTGACGAGGGAGGAATTGATAAACCATCTCATGGAAGAAAAGGCAAAAACAGCCTGCAATGTGCTGGGTGTTTGCGAAACATGACGAAAGAAGGAGATGAAGGTCAGCTGGAGGGATGGAAGCATGATCATTTTAGAAAAAGGAGAAGGCACAAGGACAATTGGAGGAGTCAGATTCATCATAAATAAGGAATGGTCTTCGAAAATTGTCTCATGCCATTTGAAGTCATCGCGTATCGGGGTGTTTTACCTCCGATTGAACCGAAATAGTATCCTCAAAATCATCCAGATCTATGCTCCCACAAGTGCATGCGAAGATGACGATGTGGAAGGATTCGATCAGGAACTGGAGGAAAGTCTCTTTCAGAGTTCCACATATACAACTGCGATGGGAGATTTTAATGCCAAGGTTGGAAGAGGAAAAGAGGGCAAAAAGTTCATAGGAAGGTATGGTATCGGAGAATGAAATGCACGAGAACAATGACCTAGCTATATTGGCAGAGACGAGGAGAATGTTCATTGTCATTGGTAACACCTGGTTCTGAAAGAAGGCCAACAGAAGATGGACCTGGATCGCACCAAATGCGATGACAAAAATTGAAATTGATTACTTTCTGATCAATAGATGATGCATCGTGCAGGATATTTCAGTAGTGCCATCATTCAATATTGGTAGTGATCATCACCTACTGAGAGCCAGACTCATGTTCACTGTGAAGGTGAGGAAAAAGGCGCTGTGTATAGAGAACAGAAGGCACCAACCAGTAGCTTTCGACGAGGCAATCCTGAAGGAAAACATTTCTAGGGGACATTGGAGCCTCCTGGATGACTGCGACAACAATTATGAGAACTTCAGTAAGAGACTGAATTGGTGTATGAAATCAGCTGAATGTGAAAGACCAAGAAGAGCTAGTGGAAGAATCTTGGAGAATACAAAGACTTTATTGGAGAAGAGGAGGAAAATGAAAAGAAATGGTAGCAACAGGCTAGAGTACTCCCTTCTCTGCAAGATCATACGAATGAAGTTGAAGGAAGACTTTGAGAAATTTCGAACAGAAAAGCTCCTACAGGCTACTGAAGATCGTAAAAGTCTCAAAAAATGCAAATGGGGACTGGCGTTGTACAGGTCATCATTATCGGCTTTGAAGAATAGGGACGGAGAATCAGTAACCGATTGAACAGAGATGGAGGCAATCTGCAGGGATTTCTATACCCAGTTGTTTGCATCCCGTATAGATGTCCCAATGCCATCACTTCAACAAACCGATCAACACATACTCCCGGTTCTCATTAGCGAAGTCCACCATGCAGGCCATCAAATGAAAGAGGGGAAGGCTCCAGGTAAGGAGGGTCTGACAGCAGAAGTGCTTAAGATGGGAGGTCAGGAACTTTTGAAAGCTCTCACCCAAAGGTTCAGCTGCTACCTGGAAATCCAGAAGACACCGTCCAGTTGGAAAGAGTCCAATACCATCTTGTTGCATAAGAAAGGCAATCAAGAAAATCTAAAGAACTATTGCCCGATCTACCTGCTCTTGCATATTTATTAATTGTTCACTAAAATAATAACACCGACTATCACAAAACCTGGATGAACAACAACCTAGAGAGCCAGACAGCTTTCAAAGGAATTATAGCACAATAGACCACCTCTTCACTCTAAACCCACTACTAGAGCATTCAAGGGAATAGCAGTGGAGAATCCTGTGGCACCCTATAGACTAACAGACGTTTTGGAGCGTGAGCTTTCGTGGGTGAATACCCACTTCATCAGACGCAGGTAGTGGAAATTTCCAGGGGTAGGTATATATATGCTAGCAAGCAAGCTAGAGATAACGAGGTTAGTTCAATCAGGGAGGATGGGGCCCTGTTCTAGCAGTAGAGGTGTGAAAACCAAGGGAGGAGAAACTGGTTCTGTAATTGGCAAGCCATTCACAGTCTTTGTTTAGTCCAGAGCTGATGGTGTCAAATTTGCAGATGAACTGAAGCTCAGCAGTTTCTCTTTGAAGTCTGGTCCTGAAGTTTTTTTGCTGCAGGATGGCCACCTTAAGGTCTGCTATAGTGTGGCCAGGGAGGTTGAAGTGCTCTCCTACAGGTTTTTGTATATTGCCATTCTTAATATCTGATTTGTGTCCATTTATCCTTTTCCGTAGAGACTGTCCAGTTTGGCCGATGTACATAGCAGAGGGGCATTGCTGGCATATGATGGCGTATATTACATTGGTGGACGTGCAGGTGAATGAACCAGTGATGGTATGGCTGATCTGGTTAGGTCCTGTGATGGTGTCGCTGGTGTAGATATGTGGGCAGAGTTGGCATCGAGGTTTGTTGCATGGATTGGTTCCTGAGCTAGAGTTACTATGGTACGGTGTGCAGTTGCTGGTGAGAATACGTTTCAGGTTGGCAGGTTGTCTGTGGGCAAGGATTGGCCTGCCACCCAAGACCTGTGAAAGTGTGGGATCATTGTCCAGGATGGGTTGTAGATCCCTGATGATGCGTTGGAGGGGTTTTAGCTGGGGGCTGTATGTGATGGCCAGTGGAGTCCTGTTGGTTTCTTTCTTGGGTTTGTCTTGCAGTAGGAGGCTTCTGGGTACACGTCTGGCTCTGTTGATCTGTTTCCTAATTTCCTCGTGCGGGTATTGTAGTTTTGAGAATGCTTGGTGGAGATTTTGTAGGTGTTGGTCTCTGTCTGAGGGGTTAGAGCCGATGCGGTTGTACCCCTCTGATACTTCAAGGGAATATAAATTCCCTTTGTGCATTGCCTTCTTGGACTATGAGAAGGCGTTCAACAGCACAGAGACTAATGCCATTCTTGATGCTCTTTCAGAACAGGGCATCAGCATGAAATATATCACATTACTAAAGGAAGTGAACTCTGGCTGCAGCACAGACATATCGCTGTCTGGATACTCTCCTCCAAATCCCCAGTGAGAAACAGTTTCACCAAAATTATTCACAGCCTGTCTTGAATTGGTTTTTCGATGAGCAGACTTCCCATTGATATTAATCTCACCTTTCAAGTGGCTAAACAATCTCAGGTTCACAGCTGATATAGTGCTGATAGCCAAAAATACAGTCCAGCTTGAGAGAGTGCTTAAAGACCTGAACACGAAAAGTAGTCAAGTTGGATTAAAAATAAATTGGTCAAAAACTAAATACATGAGATCAGATGTTCTCCCAGGAACCCAAATAACTCTTGGAGAGCAGATCCAAGAGGTTAATAAATACATTTATTGGATCACGAAATCAACCTGCGCCACAATCAGAAATGCAAACTGTCGTGCAGGAAAAAACCTGGATGATGCGCATTCAATGACATCAAGGACATCCTCTAAGGAAAGATCAGTAAAAAAGCTCATGCGAATCTTTTCAACTTGACTGTGCTTCCAGCAATGTTATATGGCAGCAAAACATGGTCACTGACAAAGACTGAAGAACATCAGCTGTCTGTCACCCAGAGGGCGATGGAATGAACATATTTGGGCATTTTTCTCCAATCACATCCCAAACGAAATAATTAGGCAGCAGTCTGGAGTGCGAGATGTTGTTGAAAGCAGGCTCAGCAAAATGCAGGGGGCTGGACATGTGGCCTGACTCAGTGACAACAAATGGACCGCAGCTCTATCCGAGTGGTATCTGCGAGAATAGAAATGGCCATGTGGTCAGCCTCCAAAGAGGTGGGATGATTTCCTAACAAGCCGATATGGACAAGCATGGTGAAGGATGGCCAGAGCAAGAGAAGATTGGAAGACATATTGTGATCGGCTCAGTTTCAACTGATGAAGGACCGACAGTCTACGTATCTATCCATACAGTATCCATTTCTAGCCCTGACAGATCATACCTCAAAATTACAACATCCTGGTTTATAGAAGAGAGAAGTATTTTAGATTTTATAGGCATCGAACATGTATTCAGAAAACTCTGTTCATTAAAATAACCTGGATTTACAGGTATCACGTTATTAAACTGATCCATGTAACGTACAAGAAAATAGTTAAAGGTGACCTGTAAAGGATTATTTTTAAATTGGGATTCTGTTCTCTTTATGATGTATAAATAAGGCCTGTTTTGGTTTTTCCTTCAAAAGTTTGTTTATTACTTTTTTGAAGTAGTAGGGAATGACAAGTTCTGTCTTCCTTGACTTTTCTGGAGAATCTTCTGAATCTCTTGGGGCATGCTTATGAAATCTCACATCTTACTGACAAGGCAGAGTAGGGTTCATGAATCTTTAACAAAGACACATTTTATCTAAAGTATTAAGTAGACTACTTAATACTGATGTTAAATAGATGTAACAAAAGCAAAGAGTTTTGAACAGTCTGACTAAAAATTCCTTCCTCTCAATTGCTCAGCTTTCACTCATAGCTCTTGAAGTGTCATTTAACTATTCCTCCAGTCATCATAGTCTTCTAAGGCAAACACAACATGAACTTCTAATGTAAAATGCATGTACTGTAAAATGGAGGAAAATCCAACAATTTTTTTAAAAACATTTTTCAGGCACTTGTTTATACCATAAAGCAGCAAAAAAGGGCACAGGCTCATTTTTCGCCTTGTGGATCCTCTCTGAAACACTAACAACATAAAACACATTTTACATAAGATCTGTTTGCCTTGAGTAATCAAATGGTGTTGTTGCAATTCACATCTTACCTCTCCTTGTCTTCCTCTTTCTTGTTTATTGCCCTCTGTTGTTGTGTCATACTTGAATTAAGGTCTCAGTTCTGCCATTTAACTGGCAGAGATGGAGCCTTATGTTAATGTAGAGTCCTGCTGAAATGAGAGGGTTTGCAGAGAGACCCATCCTGTTCATAGATGATTACAGGATTGGGACTTTAAAACATAAGGGTTTTTTTTCCCCCAGTGGCAGAAATTGTGGACCCAGTCTTGCTTCTGTGAAAGTAAGTGGCAAAACTCCCATTCACTGTAATGGGACTAGGCTCAGAAATGTATTTTAACTGGTTTTGTGAAGCACATAATTGTATACACAAAAATAATCAATAAATAATAATACAAATTTCAAACTACAATAATGCCTTTCATTTAAGTTTGTGGACAATACTAAAGCCCCAATCCTACAATGAACTTTGTATGGGCGGAAGGGTTCACCAGCACTGAGCTTATTATAAGTCCCAGGCCAATGGGGGCTGCGGGAAGTGGTGCGGGGCGAGGGATGTGCTGGCTGCCACTTCCTGCTGCCCCCATCGGCCTGGAGCAGCGAACCGCAGCCACTGGGAGCCGTGATCAGCCTAACCTGTGGATGCAGCAGGTAAACAAACTGGCCTGGCCTGCCAGGGTGCTTACCCTTGTGAGCTGTGTGCCAAAGGTTGCCGATTCCTGCTTTAATGTTTCTGGACCTTTAACTCCATGCCTTTTAAACAACTAATTGTTGTCACACACAAAGCTAGAAAGGCAGTAAAAGAGTCATTATCTGTCTTATTATTATTTATTTGTATTACTGTCATGGATCAGGACCTCACTGTGTTAGACAGTGTACAAACACAAGAACAAAAAGATGGTCCCTCCCTTAAAGACCTCGCAAGCTAAATTAGTCTTCTAAGTGACAATATGAATGTTTCTGAGAATAATAAACAAATTAAATCCACACTTACTTTCAGTGATGAGGTGAAGGCCAGCACCATATCTAGCTACAAATGAAACTGTCTACAAGACAGCAACAAAAACAGCAACTGAAGTCCCCTTTATAAGGAAATGAAACCACAAACACAATCAAGAACAGTAGGTAACAGACTACATTAAAAAAAAATGAAATGAAATGGAAACAGAAACACTGAATCATATGATCACACAGGCACTGACTTGAGAAGATAAAAACATGAGGAAAGAAAGAAATATATGATGAAAGACTTTAAAACCCCCATCTAGAGAAATGAGTGAACACACATAATATAAATAAATATGGCTATCGCAGGTGCTATGAAGCTTTCATAGACTTTGGAAAAAGCTGCAGATTTCACTTGTGGCTCCTCGACTGAGATTATCCTAACTTCCAGCTATTAAAACAAAAAACACCCTTCACATCATGCACAACTGTCACATGCTTTCTTGTCAGCCCCGTGCAAAAATCATACCTCGCGGCTATGAAAGTAGAAGGGCGTAATTCAGGGCTCTGACACTATAAAATCAGTTCTCTTGTTCCCAGCACGACACAAAGGCCGTGATGAGGAGTTTCGTTTCTTTAATTAGGACTCTGCTGTATAAATGAACTCAAGTTAACTCCGTTATCAACTGAGTCACGGCCAGGGCATAGGCGCCGAAACAATTTTTACAGCCGGGGGTTCTGAAAGCCAGTAAACAAAGGTGTAAACCCTGTAAATGATGGGAACCACGTCAGCCCCCGGGGTGCTGCACCCCCAGCAGGCTGGTTCCAGCATCTACGGGCCAGGGTCTCCGGGACCGCTGCTGGAAAAGGGCTGGGGGCGGCCCCCTCCCCCTAGTGTGTGTGAAAAGAGGCACTGAGGTTAAACCGGAGCCCAGCGCGGTTTGTCTCGCGCCGGGGTTAGCGAAGGAAGCGGGGAAGCATCATGCTGCGGAGCCAACAGCTCCGGTCACGGGTTGCGGCGCGAGGGGGGGGTAACACGGCGCTAGGCGGGCACAACCCCGCGAACCGGGCTGCAGACGATGGGTTCGGGCGGTCCCCGCCCCGCAGGTTGCCGCCCAGGCCCTCTCCAGACACGCAAGCAGGGCGGGCGGCTGCCCGGAATGACGGAGCGCGAGGGGAGAACAGAAACTTCCCCCGGCCGGTAACAGACTCCCCACCCCCTCCTTGCCTGTCACGGGGCCCCGAGGGCGGCGCATGCGCACAGCAGAGCACTAAGCCGTTGTTCCGCAGCCGCCGCCGCTCCCTTAGCAAAGTCGCGTCGCCAGGAGCTGGAGCCGCCGCTGATAGCGGCCTGGGAACAGCAGCTGCCTCCGCCACCTCGGCCGGTGAGTGTCGGGATGAGCGGCCTGGCTCGTCCCCCCGGCCCTCCGCTCCGGGCGGTGTCACCCCCTCCCTACCCCCGGCTCGCCCGCCGCTGCCGCCCCACCCTGAGAGCCGCAGTGGCTGGGGGGCGGGTACGGAGCGCGCCCGGCCCGGCCCGGCCGTTACTTTCGGTGCTGGGCCTCGCGCTCCCCACCTCTCCTGTACGGGGCGGGGAGTAAAGAAAGGCCCGAGGGTCCCTCCGCATGCATACACCGGGGGGGGGGGAGTTCGGGGCGTGGCCCATGAGGAGCCGAGTGTGTTATTTATTCGATCTCCTGCCCCTTGAAGGAGGCAAACACCAGCCCTGGGCACCATGGAGACGCTGCAATGGGAAATCCCGCAAGTCTCCCACAGCCCCACGCGGAAATAAGGCAGCCCTGGCTTCGGGGTTGGGGGGTCTGGGCTGAGCTGAGCCGCTGCTCCCGTGGGCTCTCTGGTGATTACCTAGCGAGAGTAATTAGTGCTGAGTCTGCTCGGCTCGGTTTACGGGAAAAGGTGTGTTTTTTTTTCTTTTATATCTTTGGCAGTCTTTTACCTCCCCTTGAAAGGGTCAGTGGGATAGATCCGCTGTGCTCACAGGACGAGGGTGGGGGGGCGCTGCTGGCGCTGTAGCGCTTCACAAACCATCCAGTGGCTAATTCAGGCTTCTGTGCCATAACTTGGTTAATGTTCTTAGTTTTTACGAACGAAATCGCTTTGACTTCTCCCTTTAGTAACAGATTTTATTGCTACGATGTCAACAGTTTAGACAGAGTCCTTAACTATCCCCTTGAAAACATGGCTAAGACTGAGAAACTACTGTATCTGCTTCTTTCTTTAGCAGTGGTGGGGTAAAACTGTTGGAGATTAGAGTTTTAATTTATGGATACTTTGAACGCTATAGAAGATGGTGAATATACCTGTCTGTTTGTAAGTAAAGCTCAAGTAACTTCCTTACAACAATGGTCAGTTAGGATTCCCTATATAAACTGGCTTTTCATTTGTGTACTGGCTGACTGATTTACTTTTCATTTTCTATTGAGACCACAAGTTTCTTTTACCCAGGATCTATAGTGTATATTTATCTATGCCTGTATTCTTAGAAGTAGAGATCTTTAGTCTGTGGTTATTTATCAGCCCTGTTTCTCTCTCCCGCCGCCACCCCGCCCCAGCCTTTTGGGCATGTCACTACAGAATCTAAATGCTTCTCAGGTAACCTGCCTGGAGCTTTGTGATGAGGATTGCATGACTAGGTTTGTTAATCTTCTTGTGCCTTGATAGAGGAGTATGGTCTTGGACTATGGTTGGTTGGAAGGTTTATTTGTTTTCTTGAAGATCCTGAAATAATTCTGAAGATGGTACTATTCTGGATTAGACTGTTTTCATCTGAAAACTCTGTAACTCCTCTTCTGAGAATGACTTCACTCTGATTCTCACTTTGTCCTGGATTTGTAAGCTAAATTGTTTGAGAGAAGGGCTGCCTACCTAGTGGGTTGTGGATGAAGATGATTGCTGATGTAACTGCGTCCTGACTCATGAATGTTCATAATGATAACTAAGGCCTTGCAGTGTCACTGGAGAATTGGGTTGCTGCATTCTGCACAAGCTGAAACTTCAGCTTCAAATGCAGATGCTACTAGTTGTCACAGTCCAGAGTGGAGCTGATGAATGCGTGGTGCACTTTTGCTAGATATCTTCCGTGCGTGAGAGAGGAATCATTTAGCAGTAAATTGAAGGTATAAGAAGACTTTTTCCATCACCGATGCTGCCCTGGACTCCAGACTAAGTGGCAATTAAGATGAGACCATGAAGCTTCAAATCTTTTTAGTGAATAGGTTACAGATGTCCTTGATGGAATATGAGAACAGCTGCTTGGCTGGTTCTTGGAAGTTTCTCTCTTCCAGCTAGTTTAACTTTGGTCTTGCTGGGTTGAGTTTGAACCAGTGGCTGATCTCTAGGAAGAGAGATGACACTGGTGAAGTCTGTGAACTAGGGGATGTACTGCTGGTTGTCCTCAGTTTGTTGCTGGTAGTGGCGTCTGTAGGACAGATATTAGAGAAGCAACAAGACACATCCTGATAGTACTCTACAGGCCAGTATTTTGGGAAAAGGGGAGCAATCTGGTTTAATTAAAAGCTTTTTGAAGTCTGCTAGTTCAGTTAACATTCTCCCCCTCCCCCCCGCCCCTGTCTTTGAGTCACTTTTCTAATCCTCCCCCTGCCCCTTTGTTAGGTTTTGCAGCCCATACCAGCATGTACGATTTTATAAACAAAACTGGACTGAGTCATCTCTGTACAAAAATCAAGTTAAGTGATTGTGTGGGGGACAGAATCCTTTTCCTGCTCAGTGTTTCTCATAACTTTAAATAGCTCTAATAGTAAGGTAGTGATTTCTGTCCATACTTTTGTCCTAATATGTTAACTAACAAACTAGCTACAAGCTACTAAGTCTGTGGTGGAAGTTGTCTGTGTTACACAATGTACTGCAATAGCTAATTACAGTGGGGAGTTCTTTCAGGATTTTTCATCTTGGTGTTTTTTAATATTTGTATAAATCTGACCATTTAATGATAAATTTCAGCTGAATGCATGACTTTTTTCCTTAAATAATTGGAATTTTTAGTCCATTAGAATACCCAATATTACTAAAGATGCCATTTCTTAGTAGAATTTTCTTTAGAAGTTTGGACCAAGACATTCAGTGATTATTGATATCTGATGATGTGGTTGCAGTTAAGGTTTTTGTTTTGACTCATCATTGCAAATTTACATTTATAAATAAGAAATTCTCAGACTCTTCCATAGTGTGAATCTCATGCTGCTCAGGCCATTTCCCCATCTCTTTGTGATTGCAGGGACCACCTCCCCTCCTATTTGTGATCAGGTAACATTGCTAAGAAAAATAAGCTAGCTGAGATTCTTTCTCTCTTTATTGGCTTACTTGGTGTAAGCAGAAGTCTGAAGGGCTGCTTGCATGAGTAACGATTTTGCAGGATTTTGTTTGAGTTCATCCACTCTGGCTGTGAGGAGAAAAGAAGACTTAACTGGTTCAGGTTAACTCTGGTTTTAAAGAGTTCTGAACTGGTTAAATGTACGCTGAATTTAAGGCCTTAATGCTGAAGTTGCATCCTCTTCAATTGGAACAACTAGAGCACTGGACCTCAAACTTTTTTCAGTGTTGTGCTCTCTCCGACTATGGCCAGGACAGGGGATGTGG
>NC_133770.1:233912165-233913747 GCF_003597395.2 Chelonoidis abingdonii
GGGGGGGGATGGGATGGGATGACAAAGTGGATAGGGCAGGGTAAAGGGGCCGAGGCTGGGATGGAATGGCCTATTGAGGAGCCATGGCCAGAAACTGAGGACGGGGCTGAGTACATCTGGGCCATGCTTGGTGGCCAAGGCTGAGGCAGGGCTGGAGCATGGCTGGTTGGTGGTCCCTCCCTGTCCCCCTGGGGACTGGCCTGGGCCTCTCTGTGGAGGCTTGCCCCACAGTTTGGGGTCCTCTGAGCTAGAGATTTGGGAAATAGGCTCAATCCCAATTCCTTGTTGGTTTAATTTAAACCATAAACAGACACAGATAGCATTTAGCTACACTATTGATACCCCCGAGCTTAGATATTACTGTACATGTGGTGCTGTGTAGTGCACAGGAATACTGAATTTTGAGTGTTTTTTCCTAAAGCTTGATTATAGTGCAAATTGACATTGTAGGAGCTGTCTGTCAGGTAGCTAACTGAATCAGAAAAATCTGTTAATGATTGGAATGACACTGGCACAGGCATGTCTATTGTTGTGCTGCAGAATTAGGCTATGTACTTGGGATAGTGTTAAGAAGATATATATAAGTAATGTGTTTAAAAGCAGACAAGGAAGTTAACTTCTGTAAATAGTAAATCAACAGGTTATGGACTAATGCCCTGATAGGATTTAATTCCTATCTTTTAAGTTTGTAACTGGCACTTGATACTTGCATAAATGAGAAGAGAAAGTTTTGAGCCATGCATGCCAGACTATGTGACAAAACCCTCTTTCTTGACAGTCCATATACTACTTATTAAGAAAGGAAAGCGCAAATAAAAACTTTAGGGTCCAGTGTTTCCAAACTTTATATGGAGTTCCTTTTCACTTCAGTGGGAGTTCATGTGCAGAAAATATGCAATAATTGTGGCTCTCTGATCCTCAGCCACCTAGTCCTGGCAGAAGTTAGAGCAGCAGGGGTCCTACTCCAACTTCCATAAGATCCATTGGAAGATCCCACGTGGTGAAATGAGGCTCTGGGAAGTCAATGACCTGTCCTCTTCCTATCCTTAGCTTGTGGGCAAAGGGGGTGTTGTGCAAGAGGAGTGGTTCCTCAACCAGGGGTCCAGGCTCCTCTGAGGGGTCATGAGCAGGTTTCAAGGGATCTGTCAAACAGGGCAAGCATCAGACTGACTGAGGCCCAGGGCAGAAAGGTGAAGACCCACTGCATGGGGCTGAAGCCTGAGGCCCTGATACTCTTGTCATAAACAGATAGCTAAGGGTTAATGTTTCTTTTACCTGTAAAGGATTAACAAAGGGAACCAAACACCTGACCAGAGGACCAATCAGGAAACCGGATTTTTCAAAGTGAGGGAGGGAACTTCTGGGTGTGTTTTGTCTTTGTTCTGTCTGTTTTCTCTCGGCTATGAGGGAAGAGCTTTTTTTTTTTTATCTATCTCCAAGCTTCTTTCTACCCTTCTGTTCCCAAGTTGTGAGTACAAAAGGAAAAGCAATAGGTTTATATTGTATTTTGTATTTACATGTGTGGAGTTGCTGGAATGTTTAAATTGGATATCTTTTTGAATAAGGCTGATTATTCATATTT
>NC_133770.1:233915427-233925432 GCF_003597395.2 Chelonoidis abingdonii
GAGGCGGGGGAGATTGGAGCCAAATGGATGGAAGTGGCAGAAAGCAAGAAAGCTACTGTAAAGGGGAATGAAAACCCCAGGGGGCACACCGACAATAAACCCTACAACCGAGGGCAACCCAAAACCCCACTGTCAAACAGGGCAAGCATCAGACTGACTGAGGCCCAGGACAGAAAGGTGAAGACTCACTGCATGGGGCTGAAGCCTGAGGCCCTGATACTCTCCACCTGGGGCTGAAGCTGAAGCCTGAGGAGCTTAGCTTCATAGAGCTCCCTGTGGCATGGGGCCTCAATCAGTTGCCCTGTTTGCTACCCTCTAATGCCGACCCTGGCTTTTATATGCAGAAAATCAGATGTGACAGGAGGGTCGTGAAGGTTTTATAGCATGCTGGACGGGGGGGCTCAGAAAGAAAAAGTTTGAGAACCCCTGGTCTAGCCACGTTTGCCAGCTTTCCACTTGTGGCGAAATTCACTCACATAAGGGGAGTTCTCCACTGACTAATTCTGGTAGTTTTAAGGTCACTCACTATTACTGATGTGGCACAAAGTGGCTTTAATGGACAGTAGAATCCAGCTGTTTGTTCAGTGACTTGGCCTTACAAACATCATAGGAATCAGAAGGTATGCAAACATGTAAGTAGGGCACTATGAAATCCATTTTATTATTGTGGGCTTTCGGTTTTATTATTTTCTGATTTTGTGTTTTCCATTTAAAAGAATTTTGATTTTTAATCAATTTTTTGCATTGACAACAGTTAAGTGGATCTACTAGAAATACATTCTAATGTTCAGAATTAGATTGCAATGAGAAAAAACAATTTTAGGAAAAAATCATACAATTTAAACCCTGCAGATATGCAGTATATTGTAAAAGTAACACATTTTAAATCACTTTTTAAAGTAGCACTTGGTAGTATGACCAAACTGACATTGGTGAACAGTAACCCAAGAAGTCCACAGAAGAGCCTTGTACACCTTCAATTTAACTGAATTAATATTTGAATAATTAAAAAATTTAAAAAGCACTTAACATAAAGTAATCCATCCTTGCAGCATTCATTTGTTGCCATTTTAAATTAAACTCAGTACTTTTAAGCTTCCTTCCTTCCTGCTCAAATTAATTTCAAATTTGATTAAATAATTTCAAACTATCAAATCAACAGTTTATTGCTGAGTAGTATTACAAATTCATAAACTTAAATGTTGCTGTTTTTGCCGTCTCTGGTGAACATTTCTATTGTGATACATTATGGTTAACCTTAGTGTTTTTCCTCAGACAGTGATTCCCTCTTGTCTAGAAGTAGATTTTTATATTTACTAAAGCTTCTCTCTGCATCTACAGAGCTGACAAGGAAGATGCAAGGTAGGGCAAGCTCTGCTACATTAGGCACTCGTCCCTTCATAACCTTCCAGTAAGTGCAAAGATCCTGTGGATCTGAGGTAGGCTCATTCTGAGTGGTATTCAGAAACACCAACCAATGTTCTCCACCCCTCACTAGAGCTGTGTGGGGAGTTGGTAGTTTGTTGTACTGATCAATGTTTTGTTGCATGGCTGGAGTCTGCGTGGCAGTTGCAACTACTGACATGAAACTGACACAGCAAAGAACTGAGTTCTCGGAAGCTGCCCTTAAATCCCAGATGCTGGCACTTCTCCCCTAGCCCCTACACTCCTCCACCCCATGCCCACTGCTCTGTTACCTCCAGTGGCTGCACATAGTTCAGCTGTCCGTGTTCTCGTTAACACAGATACCATAGGGCTGCACTTAAGGTGGCACTTCTGGAATTTCATGTTTACACTTTTCTTCAACTTCATGAGAAGGACATAACTTCTAATTCAGCATTCTTCAAGCAGTTAACAAGATTAGCTAACACACACGAGCTTCTATTGATGGGGGATTTTAACTTCCCTGGTAGCTTTTGGCAGACTAATACAGCAAAATATAATATGTCGTGCAAGCTCTTACCATATATAGGGAACAACTTTGATTCAAAAAGTTGACTAAACAATGAGGGGTCCTCCATTTTGGATCTGGTTTTGACCAACAGGGATAAACTAGTTTTGAATGCAAAGATGGTTAGGAAATTGGGAAGACATGATCATGCTCTGATAGAATTCAAGGTCCTAAAGAAACAAGGACACGAGAACAGCAAAACAAGGACACTGGACTTCAAAAAGGCAGACTTCCACTCAGCGAAATAGCAGGCAAGGTCCTGGGAAGAGACCAATCAAGAAGTGGTGTTGAAGGGGGTCAGCAATTCCTAAAAGATGTAATACTAGAGGCTCAACATCAAGCTATTGCAATGCAGAGGAAAGATGAGAGCCACAGGACACCAGTGTGGCAGCACAAGATAACTAAAAACCGAAAGAGATACATACAAGAAATGGAAAGAGGGGCATGTAACTATGGAAATATACAGGCGAATAGCATGAGTGTGTAGGGCTAAAATCAGGAAAGCCAAGACTAAGAAGGGTTTTGACAAATATGTCAGGCAAAAAAAAAGATCAGGGATGGTGTGGGTTTACTACTCAGGGGAGACGGTGAGCTGACTATGGAAGATAAGAAGGTAGAGCTGCTGAATACCTGCTTTGCTTCAGTCTTCACATAAAAATTAACATGACAGGATTACTGACAAAGTTATCATAGACAATAAAAGGGAAGGAATGCAGATCAGGATAAGTAAAGAACATGTCAGATCTTCTGACTAATTTGAATGAATTCAATTCATCTCAGGGTGCTGAAGGAATTAGCTGAAGAACTCTTGGAGCCCCTGCGAACTCATGGATGACAGGAGAGAACCCTTCTTCAGGCCTCCAGGACAATGTAGTATCCATCTTTAAAAAGGGGGAAAAGAAGGAGCTGTGAATCTATAGACCAGTCAGCCTGACTTTGATACCTGTGAAGCTATGCAAGAGTATAAAACATTAAATTTGCAAATACTTAGAGGGTGAAGGGGTGATCATTAGCAGCCAGCATGGATTTACTAAAAGGAAGTAATGCCAAACCAGCTTGATTTCCTTCTTTGACAAAGTAATTGGTTTGGTAGATAGAGGGAATGCAGTGGACATAAAACACCTGGACTTTTGACACAGTCCCATGTGACAATCCCATAAGTAAACTGGAGAAAATGGTAGTTCTACTGAGCCCACCTAAATGAATACATAATTGGTTAAACAACTACAAAAAAAGTGACTATTAATAGAAAGTCAGATTGGAAAGAGGTCTCAAGTGGAATTCACAGGGATCTGTTCTCAGTCAGGTGTTATTTAACTTCTCTATTCCTACATCCAGGTCATTAATAAAGATTATTTTTTAAATTGATTAAATTTGCAGATAATACAAAGCTGGGGGGGGGGGTGGTTGCAAACACTTTGGAGGGTAGAACTAAAATTCAAGGGGATCTTAAATTGGACAACTGAACTATAGACAACAAAATGAAATTAAATAAAGATAAATTTAAGGTGCTACACTAAGAGAAGAAAAACCAAATGCACAAATAGAGAATGAGGAATAACTGGCTTGTTGGCAGCAGAGCTGCTGAGAATGATCTGGGAGTTATGGTGGACCACAACCTCAGCATGAGTAAGCAATGTGGTGCTGTTGCAAATAAAAGCAAGTGCAATTTTTGGTTGCATAGCACGCAAGTCAAGGGAGGTGATAGTATTGCTTTACTTGGTGCTGGTTAGGCCTCAGCTGGACTACTGTGTCCAATTTTGGTCATGATATAGAGAAACTGGAAAGATTCCAGAGATGAGCAACAAAGATGATCAAAGGGATGGAACGCAAACCATATGAGCAAAGACTGAAGGAACTGGGTACGTTTAGTTTGGAAAAGAAGAGATTAAGGGGGGTCATGATAGCAGTTTTCAAATACTGAAAAGGGTGCCATGAAAAGGATGGAGAATAATTGTGTTCTCTTGCAACAGAGGGCAGGACAAGAGGCAATGGGTTCAAACTACAGCATAGCAGATTTAGATTAAGTCTCGGGAAAAACTGCGTGACTGCAAGAACAGTAGCACTATGGAACAAACTGCCTAGGGAAGTTGTCGAATCTCCTTTGCTGGAGGTTTTTAGAAAGAGGCTGGATTAGCTGTCTGTCTTTGATTTTGGCACAAAAAAATCTTGCATTTTAGCCGGAGATTAGACTAAATGACCCTTCTGGCCTCATCTAAACCTGTGGTTCTATGAATCTTGGCTTCCTAGAAATCCATCTTTAGAGAATAAAATATTTCTTTTGGAACACAGTTATCTCCATTAGAAGTTCTGTTTACATTCCAGATCTATCTTTCAGTAAAATTGAACATTTGGAGGTTCTTTGGTTGGTAGAATAGAATGATACACAGGAGCATTACTATCCTGAAGTTTTTTGTTCAACATTAAGCAAGACTTTAGACTACAGATCAACTGAGGATTTCATCTTTCTTCTATAACATGATTTACTCTTGTTTGATGCAACAGAAATTCACTTTTCTGGACAGTAGCTTTTAACATAGCCAACTTCCAAGCTTTACTTGGCATTTTATACTGTTCGGGGAATAAAATAACTTGATTATTAAAATAATCTTATTTTTCTTTAGTGGGAATTGCACAGAAATGTCTCTCTATCCTTCTCTGGAAGATCTGAAAGTGGACAAGGTAATTCAGGTATGGTGAAATATATAGACTTCCTTCTGAGATGAGTTTTAGTTAAAAATGAACAGTTCAATTAATTTTCATTTCTAAAACAAGTTTCTCGTGTTAAATGTGTGGGTACAACATCTAATACTTGACTAAATTACTATAAAGTCTTTTTTTTTTTTTTTTTTTTTGTACTTTGCTACCTATTTGGATGGATTGGATATTAATACTTTCTTAAATTAGGATAACTTGCTCTTACAAATATTTCAATGTAAATCTTATGTGATCATATGGAACACTTATCCTTTTTTAACCAAATAGTTGTTTGTTTGCTGATATCTAACAGTTGATAGCAACTTCTCTGCTTATATCAAAATGGCAAGTTAAAGATAATGGATACGCATTTTTATTTTAAGGATAAAGGCTGCAGCAAATAAAAGTTAGATCATAAAGTAACCATTGAGTAACAAAATGCTGATTAAAAACTGCCTCTCTTCCTAGAACAAAACTAAAACTTTTTTATTCAGCTTTGCTAGATTGGTCAGTAGACACGCTTTTCATGTCTCTCTTAGAGTGTGTGTAATAAAAAGATAATAACTTGACAGTACTCATAGTCAAGGGGTTATTTCCACCCCCACTTGAAATTTTGATCTCAAAGCACAGTCTGCATCCTGGAATACTGTGTTGAACATATTTGTGGTTTCTTTTTGGGACAGTTAATTCATCTTAATGTTCTAGGTTTGTACCACTCCAGTTTCACTTCTGCTCTCAGTGATAAACAAAACTTTACGTCAGACCTCATGCTAGAGCACCAAATAGTTTAAAGTTTAATGAATCCTGCTAACCAGCCTTTATAAAGGCCTGTCCATGCTAGAAGTTGAGCTGTGCAGTAGCCTGATTGTCTTTTACACTTAGAGGCATCTGTGTTCAAACATGTTTTTTCTTTTATATTACCAGTGATGGTTCTTTTACTTGGTTGTAACACCAGTCACTCAAGTGTGGATACATATTGAAGCTTTTTTTGTAGTAGTTGAGATTTGAGAACTTCCCTCCCCTTCAATAACTTCATTTGAAGAAAAAAGCACAAATTCTCTAGTCTCAGCCAGTGAGTATAGATTAAATGGACAAATTTGAACAACAGGAATAGTTAAACTGGAAACTAACCCCCAAATGGCTTGTCATCAGTGGCGGCTCTAGGCATTTTGCCGCCCCCCCCCAAGCACGGCAGGCAGGCTGCCTTCAGCGGCTTGCCTGCGGGAGGTCCGTCGAAGCCGCGGGACCAGCGAACCCTCTGCAGGCAAGCCACCAAAGGCAGCCTGCCTGCCGCCTACACGGCGCCAGCAGAGCGCCCCCCCGTGGCTTGCCGCTCCAAGCACGCGCTTGGTGTACTGGGGCCTGGAGCCGCCCCTGCTTGTCATATTAAACTATTACAATTGTTTTTCATTTATTGTTCAGACTTATTTTCAAGTGCAACCTGTTTGACTTCCAATCCACAGCTTTCTAGAGAAGGCATTATTAGTGGTTTTTTTTTTTTTTTTAATGTTTTCTTAAATTGCTGGTTAATTTGACAAATGTGTTGAATTAGGTGGTTAAATCATAATACATTACAGTGTATTTGATGCTTGTGTTTTTTTAACTCTACTGTAAAATGTCAGATAACCATGAACTGTGGCAACTAGTTTGATTAAAGATAATTTTTAAATCATCGGTAGTACCTGGCTTGCATTCAGAGGCATAGAAAACAGATATCTAGGTTCTCTAAAACTACCAAAAGAGGAGGAGACTGAAAAGAAGGAAATACCTAGCATTACAAATAAGCTTATCGTTTACTCTCTTCCAGTGACTAGCAAATACTAATTTATAAATAGAGAGTATTTTGGGGGGCATTAGCTGTAAACATTGTGTCCTCTCTTATAATAACCCACTTCTTTGAGTTCTGTATACAAATCTAATTAGAAAGTTCACTGCTTCTCTGAATAGGAGCTCTAAATGTTAAAGGATGGTTGACATTTTAGGTTTGATGCACAATTAATTCCTGTGGGTCGCACAAGAAGAGGTAGGTGTAATTGGATGAGTTTGACACATCTAGACTCTGAAAGTCCTTATGAATTACTGAACTAAAAAAATATTTTGGCTATTTGCAATTGCTGAAGTTTTATAAATTTCATATTACATTTAAACAGTGCCATGTCAGAACATCTTAAACTTCTTAGTGTCTCTTGCATTCTGGATGAGAAGTTATTTAGTGTAAATGTCTTAAATACTTAGTCTGTTTTAGTAAGTACATTTACAGTTAATAAATTTACCAACCCTCTTTCTTTATAGGGTACTACCTCTTTATGCTGTTGCCCTTGCTTTCCCTGTAGAAAGTCATAGCCATAAGCTGTTTTGACAAGTGATATTTAATTAAGCAATTTTAACACCATTGTAAAAGACTCCATTTATATGAATGAGTGTTCAGATCCATATTAATTGGTGTTCAAATCCAAGAATGGGTTCTGAAGTTTTGTCCTTTAATATAATGAACTGTACTTTCTAAAAACCTGAATATTTGACTTCACAACTGCATAGTAACTATCTAATAGTCTCTCGTACAGAATAATGCATGTGAATTCCTTTTTCCTGTTAGGCCCAGACTGCCTTTTCTTCAAACCCTGCCAATCCAGCAATTTTGTCTGAAGCCTCTGCTCCCATCCCTGGAGATGGAAGTAAGTTAATGTACTCTACAAAAAGTTGATGTTTTGAAAAAAATGTGAAATCCTGAAATTTTGTGAACAAAATTCTTTCATTGTTAACTAAGGGTCAAACAATGTCTTCTGCAAATGCAAATATTTGGGTGGTAGGCTACAGAAATTTTTTTTTTTAAATGAAGTAATTAGAGGGAGTTGTGTGGTTAATGTTTTCTTCCCTTCCCCTCACTGCTCATACCTCTTTCAAGTGATTACAGTTCTGAAGCTGGGGAATTAGTGGGTTGCCTGCTCTTTGTGCCATTATCCCCCTTGAAATCCGTGGGAGATTTGCAAGTTGGAGGACTGTCAGCATTATCTTTGCATATTTTTCGTCCCTGCACACACAATCATAAACTGAGGGGGAATTTTTGGGACGGAGCAGGGATCTTATCTCTAGTACTGGAGAGAGGCCAGAAAAGTGAAATAGTGTGTCAGTATAAAGTTTCTGCATGGAGTTCCTGCTGATGTTTTCAGATCCGTGTTTTGGAGAGGTGACGTGTGTTAGACTGATAGAAACTGACTTGCCACTTTTCATGATAAAAACATGTTTCTTCTTAGAGTATGTGACCACATGGATCCCATCTAATTCTGCATGAACCTCATGCTCTTCAGGTCAAAAATCTCTGAACAGCAGTGGCCATTGAATTGAAGGCACTTTTGGAACCCATACCTGAAAATACTGATAACTAGTAAACATCAACATGAACACTGGCACCCGTGCCAACATCGGCCCTGTCAACGAAGGCGTTAAATGTTCCACCCGAATCAATGTTGAAGGAGATAATTATGCCCCATTACCACCCATAGCATCCATGTTTACATTCAATAGTGGTGCATATTTCTGACCTTGCAGTACTGAGGTTGTCTTGAAGATTGGCACTGCCTCTAGAAGATGTTTGTTGTTCTTCTCCAGCACCACCTCTCCACTATCCAGCAGGGAATCTTTTTCTGACAGATCAAGCAAAGGTCTCTCTCTACAGACCAGGGACTCCATTTTAGAGTCCCAGTGTCTCCCTGTCTGGCAACTCAGTCAGAACAAGCCTTAGTTATAGGCACGCTGGGGACCTGCATCCAGGGGCTGATCCTTCTTGAATGATAGAGAAGGAACTGTAGAGGGTCTTGATCTTTATCTGCAGACAGGGAAGAACAGCGCAGCTGGCAGAGGAGGAACGGGCATTAATGCCCCTGGAACAGCACACTTCATTTCCCAGGAATCCATCTTCATCTTCTACTGATGAGACTTTCTCTTCAACACATGTATCAGCCTTTGATGACTTTAGAGCACGGCTGAAGCTGCTCTCCCTCATTATTGAGACTCTCAAGATAGCACATCTGTGATAGAAGAAAAAGCTCACAAGATCCTTGGTCTTCTACATTCTTCTGTTTTTGCTAGGACAGCAATTAATGAGGGCACTTGAGATCCAGCAAAGACTCTGACAGGCACCAGCCACGCTGCCTCTTCTGGCTAACACAGCAAAAAAGACGCATCGGTTACCCCAAAAGGGGTTTGAACAGTTCTATATCTATCCAACATCGGGTTTGTTGATGAATGATTGTGGTCCATGAAAAGACCAAGTAATTTAAGAACATTCCAAAAGACAGACACACACACAAGAAATTAGATTTATTTTGGAGAAAAGCCTATTTGTCAGGGTCACTGGAACTATGAGTTGCTAATCATCAGGGCTTAAATGCAAAGTATCTCGTGTGAGATCAGGTATTCTAGACTTGAGTGGGTGATTGAAAGGCATAGTTGAAGAGGACTAGTGGCTAAAACATTGTTACAGTCAGCAACAGATAAATAGGACACAGCTTGATCTGTGGCTGCTGTGGCAACTGCCCATAGCTTCATTGCTGCAAGCCTCTGGCATTCTGTAAAATGTAATTGAGGATGTGTCATCTGAAAGCACAGCTTTATTTAACTTGTGATTCATCAGTGTACTATACTCCCTATAGGATTCCAAGGCCACACACAGTGGATGTTTGGTGGTTTTTTTGGGGGAGGGGGGTCAAGGGTGTGTGTGTGTGTGTGTAAGAATCTGTACCTCGGCCCCAAATTGTAAGACCTTCAGATACTAGGATGTCAGTCAAGGCAGACGACAACTGCATTTACAGCTGCTTCCAGAACAGCAGGTTTAATGTGAGGGTTGAGAACCACACTACAATCATTCAAAAGCCATCTCTAAACTCTGTCTTTAGATGCTGGCTTTCCTTCTTCCATCAGACCAGGGGCATGATAACTTCTAATACCCTGTTTTCTCCCATGGCTGTTCCATCCAGTTTCAGTCCTTAACCCCTGCCCATCCCCTTTCTTGTCCTTCAGAGACCTTTTAATTAAAATCACCTGAAGGAAGAAATGGCATCTTGCCTCCATCATCCTGCCTCTTCATGCTCAAAACTGGTTGGCTGGCTGTTTATCCTCAGAGACACATTCTTCTGTATTGCCACCCAGTGGTGCACAGTAGGTTCACAGTAGGGCCCATTCAAGGTTCTGCTGTTCAGGCCTGGTCTACACTACGCGTTTAAATCGATTTAAAGAGCGTTAAATCAATTTAACGCTGTACCCGTCCACAGTACAACGCCCTTTATATCGATATAAAGGGCTCTTTAAATCGATTTCTGTACTCCACCCCGACGAGAGGAGTAGCGCTAAATTCCATA
>NC_133770.1:233927136-233974775 GCF_003597395.2 Chelonoidis abingdonii
AGCTACGGAAGTGCTACCCACAATGCAACGCTTCAGAAATCGACGTTAGCCTCGGAGCATGGACGCACAACGCCGAATTAGTGTGCCTAGTGTGACCGCATGAAATCGAAATTATAATATTAGTTTTATAAAACCGATTTTAGCAAATTCGATTTTATCCCGTAGTGTAGACGTGGCCTCAGTCTCTCTCTAGCACTGAGGCATTATAAAATGCTTCACCGTAGTGGTGGCACATCCAAGAAGACAGGGCATTCATGTCTACTCAAACTAGAAGATTGGTTGATCTGAGGAGACATCACAGCCTCGAACTACGTTGTCATGTTCAGATAGCTGGGCCTCCTGATAACTTATGAAAAATTGTCTCAATCCATCATAAATTACAGTTTATAAGAGCTGTAGTGGACTCCAAATCAGCATAAGCATACGTTACCTGAAGGCAGATTTTTCTCTTCATATGATGATCAGTGTCAAATTGAATGTCAACTATAGTAACTCAAACTTTTAGCCCACATCACCTTGCTTTTATGTGACACTATTAGCCAGACTTCACCTGGGTCCATTAAAAGACTGATTAAAGTTGTCGTATTACCTTGCACGACATCAAATGAGCATGTGACTATAGTGTCAGGACACATTTTATTGGCACTGAATGGGTGGTTAGACCCCAGTAATACTCAGGCAGGTTCCCTTCTCTGCTCCTCCTATGAAGACATTGATCACCTATGCATTGTATATTTACCCAGACCACCTCCAGACAAGAGAGGAAAAATGCAACCCCCCCCCTCCCCCCAACCAAAACAAAACCCCTATCATATATTTGGTACTTAAAGCACAGTTTTGTCAAAAGCCACCTTGCAGTGTTCTCAGCATTCTATCCCCCTGTACCATCATGTTCATTTTTCGCTCACCCCATAGCATCTAGATTCCTGAAGTAGTTACTTCATACTTATCCAGCAGTTAGAGAACTGTCTCCAATATTAAAATTCTATATTGTCCTTACAAGCCCCGTTTTAAGCCTCTTGGAGTGTACTTTACAGTACCTTACCCTCAAGATGGCTTTTTTAGTCAGCATTACATAAGCTGGAAGGATGACCAAACTCCAGTCTCATATGGCTCACCCTTCTCACACAGTGTTCAACAGAGAGAGATTGGTGTAAAGACCTCCTCGCAAGTTTATTCCCAAACTTGTCACTCTCATTTGAACTACAATTAATTTACCTGTTTTCTTTCAAAAACCGCATTGTCCTTCAGGAGAGAAGAAACTCTATATCCTGGATGTTTCAAAGAGCTTGTTATATTATCTTGATAAGACAAAGCCTTTTACACAGACTTCCCATCTTTTTCTTGCCATCTCTGGTACCCCTATGGGGCAGCCCATTGTCTCCCAGAGAATATAAATAAGAATTATGCATGTATTTCAGTCTGCAGTAATGTGACTGATACACCTCTTCCTTCAAATGCTAAAACTCACTGCTACAGCACAGGCTGCATTTTTGTGCATGCTTTGGACACATAGAATCATAGACTATCAGGATTGGACTGGACCTCAGGAGGTCATCTAGTCCAACCCCCTGCTCAAAGCAGGACCAATCCCCACACAGATTTTTGCTCCAGATCCCTAAGTGGCCCCCTCAAGGATTGAACTCACAATCCTGGGTTTAGCAGGCCAATGCTCAAACCACTGAGCTACCCGCCCCCCATATCTGACATCACCATATCCGAAATTTGCGAGGCTTACCTTCTCCTGGCTATGAGATTAAATGTGAGATTTGGTAGGGCACTGTTAGTGGCAGTTAAGACTTCCATACTGCTTATTGGCACAGTTGTGTAAATAAGCACCCCAATTTTCACAATAAGCCAAAAATTAAGCTAATCCCATTCCAAAACAAGGCCAAAACAAACCAATCCCTAAGAACCCCAACACTCTATGACTAGATCTCCCCCACACCACCACCACCACCCTGGTGTGCAGTCTGGCACTGTGGTGGACCCGTTGTGCACTCCGACTCTCTTGCCCGCCCCCTTGCCATGCTTGCTAGGAGCCGATCAAAAAAAAAAAAAAAAAGCAACAAGCTACAAGCCAACAGGTAACTCACAAGCCAGTTTCTGCATTTGCACCCCCCGTCACCCTGCAGGTTTGGCAGGTCTGTTTATTAGTCACCTAGACTAGAGTGCAGTGCACACACGTGCACACGCACTCAACGGAAAAACAGTTAATTACCTTAAAGTAACTATGATTCTTTGAGAATGGGTTGTTGTCCACATAGATCCCACAAACTCTATTCCTCTTACTTGGCGTTCACTTGCCATTTTAAAATCCCAGGTAAAGAAAACTAGGGGTTGTAGCCACTCTGGCCTTTGAGCCCTCTGATGGGGATGCACAAGGATGGCTCTGAAAACTTCTATTCAAAGATACTGACTTCACAAACATGGGATTCATGTGGACAACATCATCTCAAAGAACTAGTCGCTATAAGATTCAGTGGCTTTAAATATTTTAATGCAGCTCTGTTTGCTTGGTGGAATGTTGTTCCCTTGCAGAATGTTGAGTTGAGCAAAACTCAAACTTCTGAAAACCAGGAAATGCAGAGTTAAGATTGCCCATGCAACCTTAACTCTCCTCTCTTTCAGCAGTGCCCCAGTGTTTCCTGTTAGCACACACCTTTTCTCTGCCCTCCCCACTGTTCCTGAAATGCAGAAGCACCTCGTCTCCTTTTATAGCCTGTTCACTGTTACCAAAAGCATTCCATGCAGACTGGGATGTACTGGTAGTATTGGTGGTGCACAGGGCTTGGGATGTACTGGCAGAGCTGAAGGTGCCATCCATCCACATAACCCTCATCTCTTTGCTGCAGCCGCAACCCCTTTTTCCCTCTCTTCCTCCCCTCCCTAATAAGCCCTCCCTCCCAGGAAGCATTCACAAGTCTTAAGTTTTTTCCTTCAGTGACTGATTACATTATCCCTAAAATAAAATTGTCATCCATGACTCACAGATTATAGCAACCTCCAGCCACTCGTCCAAAACTTCTTTTGTCTTAGGTGGAGGGTTTTTGATTGATTTATCCTTAGTTTTGTTAATTGAAGGGTGAATTCACAGCCATACAGAGCTCTGTTGATTCATCCCATCCATAGCACCTATCAGTTTAACTGTATAGGGCAACAAAAGGAAACCATTTGGGGGGGGGCCTGTAATGTGGGAATCCCTTGGTCAGGTGATCCCAAGTTTGTATCCCCTAATGCTGTCCCATGACACCATGAAGCACACCAAATTTCAGAGCAATCCAGTTAACCGTTTCAATTTGAGAGCACTTGCAAGAGTGCAGCTTCAAAGCTTATAAAATGGCAGTAATAGAAACCTAGTGCTTTTTCTGTTTTGGTGCATTTTCTTATTACTTTTTTCAGTTTGGGTCCCTGCCCCCCCCCCCCCCCCCGAGATTTCATGGGTGCCATGCACTGTCTTGGATAAGATTTGACAGATTGAGACTATTTTGACCCACCCCTTGTTCTTTAGCTCTAGGCAAAAAAAAATCCCACCTAGAAACTTTTTAAAATGTTGCTGTTTTTTGCAGGGGGACTTGTATTTCTGCACCATAGGCTCAAATGACTCCATTTGGGTCACTAATCCTGCTCTACACCCTCTCAAGGCATACCAAATTTCAAAGAAATACGACTAAGCATGTCAGTTTTAGAGGATTTAGGAAAGATAACCTTTAAACAGATATTCTGAAGCAACCTTAGATGGAGGTGCCACTCTTCAACTATAATAAAGTGGGTTGGTTTTTTGGTTTTTCTTGTGTTTGGTCACCCAACTGCACCACTGTTGAGCAGAACTATTCTTTAAAAAAAAAATTTTCTGCAGCATAGTTAAGTACAGTTTTATGTATTAAGCGTTAAATGTATTTGAACAGTTTTTTGTTTAAAAAAAAAAATCGTCATGACTTTCCTGAAATTTCCATTGACCAACAATTTAATATAAAATATTTTTATACCACTTTTCTTTCAACAAAACTGACTTTCTTCTTGTTGTAATAAAACAATGACTTCTTCCAATTTTTGCCATGATGTAATAATACCTGTTTGCTTTGTGGGAGAGGACATTCTGCTCCCTTGATCTTACTATTCTACAGAAACCGACTAGCAACTAATAGCTTTCTGGCCCTTCTAAAGGCTTTTTTCCCCCGTGAAAGTGTGATTTGGCCAAACACTGTCTTATAAAGTGGATTGTGTGCCTCAGTTTCATATAGCAATAAGAAGTGAATTGTGTTAGAGCAAACTATCAAGATGTGTTTACTGTCAGCTGGTACTACTGAAAGCAGAAATATATTAATTACTATGTACAGTGAAACACCTAAAACGTACAATGAAAAGCAAATTCATAGTAGCTTTAAATGCAAAATCTTGTGTAACTCAAGGTTTTGAACTTGCAAGATAGGAAATTCAGAAGATTTTCATAGTGACATTAACTTGCTGGTACTACACGCTGTGTATCGGGGTACTTAATAGTCTCATCAGTAATTTAAATACTGAATTTATACTTATGGTATTTTAATTACTTAAAATACTTTGTTGCCCTCTGGAAATAGACCCCACAGTTATTAAAATGTGATTACTATTGTTCAGGACAGATCATCCTTTTCATTCTTAATTTATGCATCAACTAATTTAAGTGGTACAACAGGTATTGGAGAATGAATAGTTCATGCTTTTCTAACCTTTGCTTACTCATATTCAGTACAACCACCCCAAAAAGTTGAAATAACAGAAGGTCATACTGGGTGTGCTTCTGGTAAAACTTGTAGAAAGAGGTATAGTTGGAGGGAATTCCTTTAGGCTTATTCTTCTTTCCCCTGTTGACAAGATATGGCTATGGCCTCTTGCCTTCCAAAACTCCACAGGTATCTGGGGATTGTTAAAAAGCAAGGATAATCTATGTGGCGTTCCTGAGTCTGAGGCTTGGTCTACACTACGCGTTTAAACCGATTTTAGCAGCGTTGAACCGATTTAACGCTGTACTCGTCCACACTACAAGGCCCTTTACATCAATATAAAGAGCTCTTTAAATCGGTTTCTGTACTCCTCCCCGAAGAGAGGAGTAGCACTAAAATTGGTATTACCATATCGGATTAGGGTTAGTGTGGCCGCAAATTGACTATATTGGCCTCCGGCCGGTATCCCACAGTGCACCACTGTGACCGCTCTGGACAGCAATCTGAACTCGGATGCACTGGCCAAGTAAACAGGAAAAGCCCTGCGAAATTTTGATTTTCATTTCTGTTTGCCCAGCGTGGAGCTCTGATCAGCACGGGTGGTGATGCAGTCCCAAATCCAAAAAGAGCTCCAGCATGGGCCGTACGGGAGATACTGGATCTGATCGTTGTATGGGGAGACAAAATCTTGTTTTCTATCAGAGCTGCGTTACAGAAGACGAATGGCAAGCATTTGGAAAAAAAAAATCTACAGGCTACACGGGCTGAGGGTGACAAGCGTAACGGGAACCAGAGACTCAATGGACGCTCATTGGAGAGAGGGAGGGGGGGTACTGAGGACTCCAGCTATCCCACAGTCCACAGCGTCTCTGAAAAGTATTTGCATCTTGGCTGAGCTCCAAATGCCTGTAGGTTCAAAACAACATTGTCGGTGTGGTTCAGGAATAGCTCGTCAATTTACTCCCCCACGTGAAAAAAGGGAAAGAAATCGTCTCTTGAACTTCTTTCAGCGTCACCCTATGTCTACTGAATGCTGCTGGTAGACGCGATGCTGCAGCAGTGAGAGGCAGTATCCACTTCTCTCCCTGCCGGTGCAGACGTGCGGTAGGACTGGTAACGCTCGCTTATAACCCCTGAGTGCTCCTGGCTGGGCTTCAGGTGAGCTGGCCAGGGGTGCCTGGGTAAAAAATAGGAATGACTCCCGGTCATTCCCAGTAGATGGTACAGAACGGCTGTAACCGTCTTCATATAACAACTGGGAGCTGAGCTCCATCAGCCCCTTCCCTTTCCTGTGTAAAGAAAAGATTCTGTACTGCCTGGACTGTCATAGCAGCGGCATGCTGGGCTTCTCTCCCTTGCACCGCTTAATGTCCTGCCTGGACTGTCATAGCACCGGGAGGCTGCCTCCCCCTATTTTATGTCACTAAAAAACTCAGTGTTTCTTATTCCTGCATTCTTATTACTTCATGACACAAATGGGGGGGACACTGCCAACAGTAGCCAGGATGGTTGGGGAGGAGGGAAGCCACGAGTGGGGTTGTTGAGGGGACCCCCTGTGAATGGCATGTAGTTCATCATTTCTGCGGGATCTGACGGAGCAGCTGTGCTCTCTGGATACCCTGGTTCTCTAGTACACCTGCCCCAGATTCTAGGCAGGACTGACTCTATTTTTATAAACCATAAAGGAGGGATTGACTCAGGGAGTCATTCCCAGTTTTGCTTTTGCGCCCCTGGCTGATCTCAGCCAGGGGCACCCATGATAGCAGCAGACAGTACAGAAGGACAGATAACCGTCATCTCATTGCCAATTTACGCCGGCAGCAGACGGTACAGAATGACTGATAGCAGAGATGGTTATCATTCAAAAGCAAATGAATGCTGCTGTGTAGCGCTGGAGTATCGCCTCTGTCCACGGCATCCAGTACACATGCAGTGACTGTAAAAAGCTGAACGGGCTCCATGCGTCTGCCAGGCCAATCCAGGGGAAAAGGGCGCGAAAGGATTGTCTGCCGTTGCTTTCCCGGAGGACTGACAACATTCACCCAGAACCACCCGCGACAATGATTTTTGCCCCATCGGCCACTGGGCTCTCAGTCCAGAATTCTAAGGGGCGGAGGAGACTGCGGGAACTATGGGATAGCTACAGAATAGATACCCACAGTGCAACGCTCTGGAAATCGACGCTAGCCTCGGACCGTGGATGCACACCGCCAAATTAATGGGCTTAGTGTGGCCACGTGCACTCGACTTTATACAATCTGATTTATAAAACCGGTTTATGTAAAATCGGAATAATCCTGTAGTGTAGACGTACCCAGAGGCCTGGTCTACACTATGGGATTCGGTCGAATTTAGCCGTGTTAGGTCAATTTAAAAATGACTGCGTCCATACAACCAACCCCATTCTGTCAACCTAAAAGGCTCTTAAAATCGACTTCTGTACTCCTCCCCGATGAAGGGAGTAGCGCTAAAACCAACCTTGCTGGGTCAAATTTGGGGTAGTGTGGACAGTATTGGCCTCCGGGAGCTATCCCAGAGTGCTCCATTGTGACTGCTCTGGACAGCAGTTTGAACTCCAATGTACTGGAGTTCAAACTGCCAGGTACACAGGAAAAGACCTGGGAACTTTTTAATTTCATTTCATGTTTGGTCAGAGTGGCGAACTTAGCAGCACAGGTGACCATGCAGTCCCTCCAGAATTGTAGATGGTAGAATGTTTCTATGCTCCCCCGATCACCTCCGTCCCTGAGGTTATTGCAGATTAGAAGGTGAAAAAATATTCACGATGACATGTTTTTCAAGCTCATGCAGTCCTCTCGCACTGCTAGGGCACAGCTTAATGCAGGGAGGCATTCAGTGGCGAAGGCCAGGAAAGAATTAAGTGAGCACGAAGAGCGGAGGCAGGACAAAATGCTGAAACTAATGGGGGAGCAAATGGACACGAAGTGTCTGTTAGAGCTGCAGGAAAGCCAACAAGAGTACAGACCCCTGCTGCATCCACTGCATAACCGCCCACCCTCCTCCCCATGTTCCATAGCTTCCTCACTCAGACGCCCAAGAACATGGGCAAGGAGGCTCCAGGCACCCAGCCACTCTGCTCCAGAGGATGGCGTAAGCAACAGAAGGCTGTCATTCAAACAGTTTGATTTTTAGTATGGCTACAAAAATCAATGTGACCTTGTCCTTCCCTCCTCCTCCATCCCACCCAGGCTGCCTTGTCCATTTTATCATTTTTTAAAAATTAATAAAGAAAGAATGCATGGTTTCAAAACAATAGTTAGTTTATTTCAAAGGGAGGAGGGTAGTTGGCTTACAGGGAGTTAAAATCAACAAAGGGGGTGGGTTTGCATCAAGGAGAAACACAACGGTCACACCAAAGCCTTGCCTGACATGAAACTGGTTTTCAAAGCTTCTCTGATGTGCAGTGTGCCTTGCTGTGCTCTTCTAATTGCCCTGGTGTCTGGCTGCTCAAAATCGGATGCTGGGCGATTTGCCTCAACCTCCCACCCTGCCATAACGTCTTTCCCCCCACTCTCTCGGATATTATGGAGCACACGGCAAGCAGCAATAACAATGGGAATGTTGGTTGCGCTGAGGTCTGACCAGCAGCACCAGTGAGCTTTTAAATGTCCAAAGACACATTTGGCACTTGCTCAGCCTGTAGTTGAACTGTTCCTTACTATTATTGTCCAGGCTTCATGAGCCATGGGAGCAAGGGGTAGGCTGAGATAGGTGCGACCGCACAGTGCTGCCAGCTGGGAGAGCAGCCTGAGGCAGAACCTTCCAGCTTGCATGATATTCCAGGCAGGGCTGAATCTCCATGAGACTAAACTTAAAGAAGAGAATGACCTGGAGTGTCTGGTTCCCATTCAGTGCTCTAAGAGGAGGATGGCCATGTCTGTCCAGGCGCCCTGATCGACCTACCTGAGGAGGATTCCAGGGAGTCCTCCCAGAGTAGCAGTACCACGTCTGCTAGGAGGACCCGAACATATCCCACGAGCTCGTCACTGGGGAGCAGGAGAGCAGAGTTGTAGGGTAAGTGGTGGAGCTGTACACCATGTCCTTGAGGCTGCTAGGAGCCGGGCAGGGAAGAAGTTCCCAGAACCTCTGGCCAAGCTACATGTCCGACGAGGATGGGTACCAGTTCCACTCAACCATCTGCTGCGAAGGCAAGGAGCTGCTGCTGTGTAGCAGTGCCAGCTGCTGCAGGTGCTTCTGTGTCAAATGCTTGGAGGTAGGGCAAGATGCCAAGGCAAAAGAACAAGAGCCCTGGAGCTGTTACATATGTCAACCACAGAAATACTATGGGGTGTTACAGCACCGACCGGACTGGAACGTATGGCTGCAAGACTTCTTCACCAGCAACAAAGGACAGGAATATGATGCACCTAAAATATAACAAGGCCCGTACATTTCCCAGAGTCATTACGCTTGATAACAAAAAGTGAATGGTTGCATTGGCTACTTGGATTACAGCAGCCCCCACAGTAGACTTGCCCACAACAGCAGTGCTGACGGTGAGCTGAGCTCCATTCTGGCCGTGGTGTGGCATCTGCATGGGTAACCCAGGAAGAAGGTGCAAAACGATAGTCTACTGTTGCTTTCATGGAGGGAGGGGGGACTGATGACATGCACCCAAAACCACCTGTGACAATGTTTTTGCTCCATCAGGCATTGGGAGCTTAACCCAGAATTCCCATGGGCGGTGGAAACTGCAGGAACTGTGGGATAGCTACCCACAGTGCACTGCTCCGTAAGTTGATGCTAGCCATGGTAGTGAGGACACACTCTGCCGACTTAATGCGCTTAGTGAGGACATACGCAACTGACTGTAGAAAATTGATTTCTAAAACTCAACTTCTATAAAATCGACCTAATTTCATAGTGTAGACATACCCTGAGAGAACTGCTGATCTGATACTTTGCTCCCTTGCACATGTGCATGTCCATCCAGATTGGGTCCCTCCCAATGCAGAGTCCCTCATACAGTCGTGGCAATGGGGTCAAAGGGAAATGGTACCCCCCCCCCCCAACACTTCCGCACAGGCCTGGAGAGACAGAAGTGCATGCCTTCTGATCAGAGATTTCCAGAGCTTTTAAGTGGCTTCTCACCTCATGTTTGTGGTGATGAAGCTCTTCACCCTTGTTTTCATGAATCACTGGAAATTAAAAATGGCGTGAAATAGATTCTACTGGGATTAAAAAAAAAAGGAGGGGGGGCTTAAAATTATCTGAACCATGGAGAGTGCTTTATGTAAAATGTGGAAGTAGTTCAGTATCTTAAGTTCTAATGGATGATCTTGCATGTGCTTTCAGAGACCAAGTTTGTTGCTTTTGATGCAGTTGACCTTGAGGTAAAGTACACCTCTACCCCAATATAACGCTGTCCTCCGGAGTCAAAAAATCTTACCGCGTTATAGGTGAAACTGCATTATATCAAACTTGCTTTGATCTGCCGGATCGCATAGCCCCGCACCTCCGGAGTACTGCTTTACTGCGTTATATCCGAATTCGTGTTACATCGGGTTGCGTTATATCAAGGGTTAAGGTGTACTGGAACAGACAAGTAACATATAGGAACATAATCTACAGTAGTGTTCTAAAAAGCAACAGAGTCCTGTGGCACCTTATAGACTAACGGATGTATTGGAGCATAAGCTTTCGTGGGTGAATACCCACTTCATCAGGCGTAGGAAGTGATGTTCTAGTAAACCAGTAAATGCTTATTCACTAAAATACTAAATATTTTCTGTATTCTGAATAGTGAATCGTTTATTTTGAATTTTTTTCTTTCAATAGGCCTCTATCCCAGACTATACCCAGAACTTTCTGAGTACATGGGTCTGAGTCTTAATGAAGAAGAGGTACAGAAAAACTTGCCAGTGGTTGCAGGTACACAGTCTCAGGGGGTAAGTACCATTCAATTAAACCTGATCTTTAGAAAACACAGAGAGACAGAATATTTGTTAACAAAATAACTTGCTCTTAGAAATAGGACTCCCCATATTCTATTTAGTGGATTATACTTGTGGTCATTACCATAGTTAAACAGTGATGGATTAATGATCTTAAGAGGCTAAGTCATTCCATCTCTAGAGCTTACCTTTCAGTAAGAACTTTGTATAAAGAAATTTTTACTAAACCTTAACAATTTTATTGCCCCAAAATAACTAGAAGACAGACATCTTAAAATTTAATTTGTGTGAAATGTGATTTCATTTTGACTGACATGTCTACACAAGTAGCTGTCCTAAGTAGTTCGATATTGTGCGGTTTTTAATCAGCAGCTGGTAACAAGACCCTCCGCTGTGAATTATATGGTGGCTCCAGTAACTGGAAATGATGTTGGAATTCACAGAGCAGAGATTAAACAAGGCATCCGTGAAATAATTGTATGTAAAGATCAGGATGGAAAAATTGGACTTCGCCTTAAATCTATAGACAATGTAAGTATATGGAAACTTAAGTCTGTCTTGCTTCTGTAGATCAATAACTGAATCCTGGTGTAATCAAAAATGAACTAGTATGGGAGTGTGAATTGCTGATACAAAGGCATGTATTTGTGTTTAATACAAAATGGGGTAAACTTCTACCTAGTGTATAATGTTTCTAGTATCTTTTTATCTATGGCTGCTATTTTGTCTTCTGTTAATGCTTTCAAAATATACTAATAGATTACGTAGTACTTAAGTTTAGATCTTTGATTTACTTTTATAGAAATGTATAGAAGCAACTGGCTTATGTACTACTTGTATGTTTAGTACCCAAGTTTACACACAGTAAGTGCGGATTGTGACAGATTTCCCTCCCCCCCGCATGCCACTTGGGCTCCCTCTCACACTGTGCTGCTGTGACAAGCTGCAGACATGCTCCCGGTCTTACACTTCCACCAGCATTCACACAGGTAGGGACACACCTAGCTGCAGTTCTCTGACCAGCCACTGCATATGAACCAACTAGAGAGAGGCTACAGCCAAAATAACCACCAGTTTCCCCGCCTAGGACCCCAGAGCTGTACTGTCCTGCCCTGGTACAAACCCCAACCCAGTATGAATTTATTATCCCATTCACCTCCCCCTCAGTGTGGAGAGGAAATGCAACAGCCCCTCTGAGCTAAGATTCCCATGGACATCACTTCAAACTCAGTGGTTTAGATTAAAGCATAAAATACATTTATTAACTACAAAGATTTTAAGTTGTTATAAGTGATAGCAAACAGATCAAAGCAGATTGCATTTTTGTTTATTTACTAGGTAAAGTCAGCTTAACGTACTCGAAAGAGAGGATTTGAATTAACAATATCTTACCCTTACAGATAATATAAGCGGGCTGCAGAGTCTACACTTGCTTTGCAGCTTGGGATGCCCAGTTGTTTCATACACAGACTAGAAATGCCTTTAGCCTAGGTCCAGCACTTCCCCCCGTTCAGTCTTTGTTCCTCAGGTGTTTCCAGGAGTCATCTTGTGTGGGGAGTGAAGAACTACTGATGTGACTCCTCTGCCTTATATAGTTTGTGTATGGCAGGAACCCTTTGTTTCAAAACTTGGTTCCCAAACTGGTTTGTGGAAAAATACTGACATCCAAGATAGAGTCCAGAGACATGTGGACTTTGAGTGTTATAACAGCCATTGCTTACAGGCTGGGCAAAATGCCCACAGGAAGGTTAACTTATTCCACAGTCCATTGTCTTTGCTGATGGGCTATCAGCCCCATGGCTTCTTCATTGTTGTAGCTGAAAGGCAAGTTGTGGGTCTCACCCAGAGGTAAGCACATTGAAATACAGATACGTAGTCACTCTTCCTAATTTTAGATACAAAAATGATACATGCATACAAAGCGTATTCAGCAAATCATAAGCTTTTCCAATGACACCTCACATGACCCATCTTGTACAAAATGCATCGTAATTATGCTATAATTGTATCATAATATTACTATGAAGAATAAGGGGTGCAGTGTCACAGATATTGGACACCTTTCAGCTATCTGCTATAGTATTTGTTAAATGGCATTTTGGTCACTAGCTCAGTAGCTTGAGTCTTCATTCATAAACTTTTGATGGGTAACGCATTGCAGTTTCATTTCTCATTGTGCTTTTAACCGCTGGTAAGAGTGCCTGCATCACCTTTAGATTAGGACAATATACTACTGATGGGGAGCATTAGGGAAAGTGAAGCTCTGATTTGGCCTACACTAGCTTCAAAAAGCGAGAAAGTCCTGTGGCACCTTATAGACTAACAGAAGTCTTGGAGCATAAGCTTCTGTGGGTGAATACCCGCTTCGTCAGACGCATGTGCTTATGCTCCAAGACTTCTGTTAGTCTGTAAGGTGCCACAGGACTCTTTGTCGCTTTTTACAGATCCAGACTAACACCAAAGTATGCTTTTTTTATTCTCCCTTATGGTCACCAAAGGTGCAAAGAAATCATTTTAACTTCTCTGCAGCCAGTCTCTCCTCACTGTGGCCTCTGACTATTCCCAGCTGTGAAACAAACATGTTAACTTGTCACATTCTTAAGTGACCTGCAAAACCAGGAGAAACTGGGCTTGTGTCGAAGGTATCAAAAGTTTAATTATCTTATGGCTTTTTTTAAACTAGAAATTCTGGTGTGGTCTACCTTGGAAGACCCTAAGGCTTTGTCTGCATTTCGGAAACATCCCACTGTTGTCAACACTGGTTCAGCGGAACAGGTGTTAGCAGTGTTGTGTGTCCTAGCACAGGTGGGGTTTAGCTTTCAACACCCTTTCATGAAAGTGAAGCAAGAGCAAGTTTAATCAGCATGGCGTTGATAACCATAATTGCAGACACAACCCCATCTACATCAGGGCTCCCAGGATTGCTAGTTTTGCTTTTTAACTGTAGACAGGGTCCATGATGACTGAAGCACTACTAAAACACCTCACAGGAACAAAGCTGAGTAGTTCAAGAGGAAGGGCTTTTCAGTCAACTGTGTTGACACCTGTTTATCTCAAAGTAGCATTTGAGATACATAAAATTCATTGCTAAAGATTCACTATCCTTCACCACTTAATGTAAGTCTTTAAAGCTCACAATAAATCTGCTTTGAGTCACCAAGAGATCCTGCAGTAAAATCAGGGAATATGGAGACTAGGCTTTCTGATCATTCTGGGGTGGTAATACTTCATTTTTTAAAATGAAAAACAAGATTTCAGGCCTTCATTGTATCAGAAAAGGATTAATAAGCCTTTTAGCTTTTGTAGGTCACCTTTGTATGTGTTTCAAAAAAAAAAAAATTGCCTATTCATCTCCTGTATTATATCTTTATTTTTAATAGGTGCAGTTGTTCAACCTATCTTCTGCTTGCTGTTTATGTATACTTTATGTAATATATAAAATAAGCACTGGGAACTTTTTTCTGACTGTTAATATTCAAGAATAATGATATATTTTTATCACTCCATTTAGGGTATATTTGTCCAGTTAGTACAAGCCAACTCTCCAGCATCTTTAGCCGGTCTGAGGTTTGGGGACCAAGTTCTGCAAATTAATGGTGAAAATTGTGCAGGATGGAGCTCTGAGAAATCCCATAAAGTTCTCAAGCAGGCTTCAGGGGAGAGAATTTCGATGATTATTCGTGACAGGTACAACTATCAAGTAAAAATGGAAAGTGTTCATTATTATTTATTTGTATTGCCGTAGTACAATGGGCCCCGAGTCCAGGCATGGCAAGCGTCTTCTGTGTTTAAGCAACAAACACATAACAAAGACTATCCCTGACCCAAAGAGCTTACAGTCCTAAGTAGGTCAGAAGCTTCCTTTTCATGTCTAATATTTCAGGAGTAAATCTGTTAAATTAAAACTTGGCAAGGGCTAACTCTGTCTCAGGCAGGTACTCTGCAATGTTTCTCACAAACTCTGCCAATGCAATTCTGCTTAGGTTTTTGCTACTTCGGTCTAGGCCTCTTTCGAATAGAAAAAAGTGTACATGTATCTCAAGACAATTTCCTTTACTATCTGTCTAGTCCTTCGTTCAAGGTTCTGAGCTATTGATAGCAGAGCCACTGGTACTCAATTATTTCCAAGATTTTTGCCTTAAAATATGTCTTTACATATAAATGCATACAGTATTTTGGTATTGATTTGGAATCTTAATTTTCATGTTGAAAGCTTTGAAGTTACCCTTTAAACCAGGGTCTCTAGCAATACAAACTTGTACCATTTAATTAGTGGTGTATTTTTTACATTGTTAGTTAAACTGAAATAAGTGCATAAAGTAAAATACAAAAAAAATTGCCTATTCATCTCCTGCATTACATCTTTCTTTGCACTTAACTTAAACTGGTTTAAAAACACACCAGTGCAGGTTTGTATGTGGGCAAGTATTAAGCCTTCAGAAAGGAGACCAGTGATCTAACTGATACTACTATATGTGCCAATGCTATTTTAGTTTATCTTGTAACACTTGCAGACCAATCCATTCTACAAGAACATGTAATTTAAAATGTAAATGAATATATGTTAAAGATGGTGGGAATCTTACTTATTTCCTGTGGTATAGGGGAATATAGGTATAAAGCCAAAGAACAATGCTTATAGCCTGAGTGGAAAAATAAGCTTAAAGTATTAAGTGAAGTAGCTGGTTATATATTGCTGTTTCTGCATATAGTTGAATGTATGGGTGTGTAGAGCAGTGGTTCTCAAAGCCAGTCTGCCGCTTGTTCAGGGAAAGCCCCTGGCAGACCAGACCAGTTTGTTTACCTGCCACGTTTGCAGGCGGCTCCAGGCCAATGGGGGCTGTGGGAGGGGCAGCCAGCACATCTCTCAGCCTGCGCTGCGTCCTGCAGCCCCCATTGGCCTGGAGCGGCGAACTGTAGCCAGTGGGAGCTGCAGTCAGCTGAACCTGTGGATGTGGCAGATAAACAAACCGGCCCAGGCCGCCAGGGGCTTTCCCTGAACAAGCGGCGGACCGGCTTTGAGAACCACTGGTACATTAGTCACCTAAAATACCATTGTCTCTTTCAACACTGAAGTGAACTCTTTTTTCACACTTTTGTATTAGAATCATAACTTGAAACTGAAATGGCAATTACTCATAAAATTGAATAATCAAAACTGAATTCTGTGAATGTACTATATCTTAATTTGTATATTTTTTTATAAATATTTTAGCTAGCAACGTGAATAGTAACAGTATTGAGAACAGACATTTCAGACAAAAGGAATACTTGTAGGACAAAGATATTGTAAATGTTATATATTATGGAATACACTAACAGCTCTGCAGGTTTTTAGTAGTAACTCTAATCTGTTGTGGAATTGATCAGTATATGTTGAATGCTTACTGAATATAGTACAATCGTATGTTGTGAACATATTTCTTACAGGCCTTTTGAACGAACTCTTACTATGCATAAGGACAGCACAGGTCATGTTGGCTTCATATTCAAAAATGGAAAAGTAACCTCAATAGTAAAAGACAGTTCTGCTGCTAGAAATGGACTTCTTACAGAGCACAACATGTGTGAAATAAATGGCCAGAACGTAATTGGACTGAAGGTAAAGTAATGTGCTTTACAAAAACAAATTCCGTGTAACAATAGTCCTATCTTCGTACTCTGAGAGGGGAGTGGTGCTTTTAGAAGAATTTTTTTTTTTTGGTAGTATGAGTGTCATTCTGAACACTTAATGATGTGACTTTTTACCAGTCAATGTAATCAAGAATGCTCAACAAAATTTTAAAATATCTCAATATCAGAGGGTCTTCTGATTATTCCAGTTTACTGTGTGTCATAGAAGGTAGACATGGCTGTTAATAGAGTTAGGCTCTGAACTAGCTTTATCTTAAGTTTTTGTCATCAACTTTCTTAAACTCTGTCTTAGTATAGCTTCTCTAAGAATTGTGTGCATGGTATTTCTTCTCCTGCTCCATCTGGAGACATGAGGTACAGCTTGCTAGATGTTCACTTGCCAGTATCAACACTGGCAGTGATTGCCATGCAAACTTATGGCTTCCAGTCCAGGGTTTCCTTCTTGTGTCTGGGTACATGCTGACCCTTCTGTTCCAAGACCAGGGAATTTTTAATGATGGTAAAAGCTATTGTTTGGTCCTAGTCTACATTGGATATCTTCCCTTAGTGCTTCTTTGCAGACATTTTGAAAAGGTTCTTTGTGCTCTGTTTATCGTCTGTAGCTGCTAGGCAGATGCGGAAGGATTTCAGGAATTCAGATCATGAGGTTTTGTTCATTTGTATTTCATTAACAGGACTCCCAAATTGCAGACATATTGGCAACAGCTGGAAATGTTGTGACAATTACTATCATGCCTTCATATATCTTTGAACACATAATTAAGAGGTAAGCAAGAAAACTTTGAATATTTTTTTAAAAAAGTTAATTAGTTGCACAAATCTGCTTAAGTGTTGTGGAAATAATACTCCAATGGACGATTACTCCTTTGGTTCCAGGGTAAATTTTAACTCAAAACCAAATGCATTTTATGCATTTGAGTCAAGAAAATGCCAAATCTGGCATCAGCACGCTGTGGAAATGCATTTATGCTAAGAGCTTTGCTGTAATATGTTTCACTTCACTAACATGATTTAATCTGAATTTGTGGGGGATGACTACGGTATCCTTTTAAGACAAATTTGAAAACTTGTTTTCTGAAAACAAAACAGTAAACTGTTACAGAAGAAGTTAGTGGCAAGGAATTAAGTCACTGAAATAGCTTTTATGTGGGAAGTGTGTAACATACAACTTTCTCAACAGTTTAGACTAGATCTCAGATTATTTTAGAACAATATTTGTATTTCATTTCAGTCTTGCTATGACTCAGGCAGAGTTCATGTGTAATGTTAGAGTAGCTGATTACAGAAATACCTTTCACTTCAAACAGTTGTAAACCTGAAATGGAGTCTTTTGGGACTGGAAAATCATTGGCTTTAATCCTGTTATTCCATATATATCTCATATGCAAAAAATCGCTAATATGTAACTTTCTTAACATTAACGTTTTTCAGAGTAACAGCCCTCTTTGAAATTTAGCCAAATAACATTTTAGAGTTCTAATGGATTTTTGAATATAGCAATGTATTTCAAATCGCAGATATTTATCAGTGGTTTGCTATCAGTTTGGGAGTCCAACCGGTGTCAGTCCTAGGTCCAGTACTATGCAATGTTTTCATTAGTTACTTGGATAATGGAGAGTGTGCCTATGACATTAAACTGGGAAGGATTGCAAGCAGTTTGGAGGACAGGCTTAGAATTCAAAGTGACCTCGACAAATTGTAAAATTTCGGTCTGAAATCAATGAGATGAAATTCAATAAAGATAAGGGCAAAGTACTACACTTAGGAAGGAAAAATCAAATGCGCATCTACAAAATAGTAAATAAGTAGCTAGGCAGTAGTCTGCAGAAGAGGATTTGGGGTTTATAGTGGATCATAAGTTGAATATGAGCCAACAACGTGCTGCAGTGTGAAAAAGGCTAATATCATTCTGGCGTGTATTAACAGGATTGTCCAATAAATAGTAAGGGCTCGTCTACACAATGAGGCAGTGTGCCCTAGAGGGGAGTGAATCCTGTTGCATCCTAATTACCTGTTAGACGGGGTTGGGCAAACTATGGCCTGTGGGCCACATCTGGCCCATCAGCCGTTTTAATCTGGCCCTTGAGCTCCCGCTGGGGAGTGGGGTCTGGGGCTTGTCCGCGTGGCCCCCAGAAGCAGCGGCATGTCCTCCCTCCAGGCTCCTATGCATAGAGACAACCAGACAGCTCTGATCTGCATACTGCCCTTGCCCCAAGTGCCGCTCCCATTGGCTGGGAACTATGGCCAATGCGACCTGCAGGGTCGGCGCCTGTGGACAGGACAGCGCGCAGCAGAGCTATTTGGCTCTGCCTCCATGTAGAACCAGAGGGGGTACCTGCTGATGCTGCTCCCAGGAGCAACTTGAAGTAAGCACCACTTGGAACACGAATGAACACACACATGACCCCCAGCCCTGATCTCCCTCAGTCCCAGCCTGGAGCCCCCTCCAATACCCTGAACCCCTCATCCCCCCCCCCCGACCCCAATTCTGTGAGCATTCATGGCCCACCATACAACTTCCATACCCAGATATGGCTCTCGGGCCAAAAAGTTTGTCTACCACTGTGTTAGACCATGGTGATACACTAAAACTTGTCTAGTTTCTGTTAAGCTGGACTAGACTCCACTATTCTCTATGTAAAACTGAGACATTTGTGCCATCTTCATTTGTGCTTTAAGCCACTGTCACTACCTGAGCACCTGGTTGCAGTATGACAAAAACATATTGCTTTCAATGGTGAGGATGGGAGAAAAAAAAAAAATTATCCTTAGCTGTTACATTTAGCAGTTTCTCTGTAGTAGACATCAGACAGAATACACCTCCCAGTTCTGCACCCATATACAAGGTATATTAGAATATTTTCTTCGGTAACATACAAGGCAGAATAAAATGCCAACAGCACAGTTGCCTACTAGTTTTCTGTATCATTTGCTGCAATGTTCTGTTAACCTAGTAAGTCAAAACGCTTTGATTTAAAACTTTGTCAGGTATTCTCTAGTTTCTCTTTCTTTGCATTATTTTTTAACAGAGTAAGAGTTTGGGTCTTTTTAAACTTAGTAAATTTTTTTTTTTTCTTCACCCCCCCAGAATGGCTTCTGGCATCATGAAAAGTCTGATGGACCATACAATCCCTGAAGTCTAAATTTAAAGCCATTGTATTGTATATGCATATGTAATGAGAACTCGGCTAATCTTGGGCTATTATACTTCTGGATTCTGCACATGAGCCTTCCTTGAGACCAAGAAGAGAGATGCTGCATTGATCATTTACATTATGCCTAGGGCCTGGCCTTCAACATGTTATCTTGTTTGTTCATACAACTGTAAGACTTGTTTGTAGTCTAATGCTGATTTTACAAATGTGAAATTTTCAACAAAGTTCTACTGATCTCTCTTTCTGTAGGATCATGCTATTCTAGTTTACTACTGTTTCTATGATTATAAGCCATTGCAACTGAAGGAAACCAATACATGTTTCTTCTGCAAGTGATAGTATCAGTTATCCATGATCTAGAACATATTGCTGCTCTTTGTTCCTTTTTGGATGAATAAGTATTTTTACTGCCTTTTCTTTATAACCATATATTTCGAACAGTATATTTAGAGGACTGTTTTAGTGGTAGTGCACTTTTTGTTCAAGTAATCTTGTTGGCAAAAAAAAGGCCAATTGAAAACCAAGTTTTGCTGATATTGGCATTAAACCTTAAAGAAGCGCTTTAAATGGTAAAGTATATAGATTATTACGCTCAACTTTTTACTATTCTTACTTTACAAATTGTAACTCTAATCCTCTTAAATTCTGTATCCTTAACCATGTTTAAAAATAAAGTTCAGGAATAACCAAAAAGATTGCAAAACTTTGTGGATTTTTTTAAGATGTAGGATGAACATTTTAAAATGCAGAGTAACATGAACTTAAGGATAAATGTTAACCAGAAAGTATATCCTAATTAAATTAAAATTGATACTTCGTGCAAAATGCTATTTCTGGTTGGCATCTGAAAAATGGAAGCCTTTATTCTTTGAGGAGATGGTTCGTTCTTTTGGTAGCTCAACAAGAGTCTAAATCTCCCTTATGTTACAATTCAAATAGCTGTACATTATAAGCTGCTCCAATGAGTTAGCATAGAAATGGTTTCCCTTTCCTGTAAACGGTTTTGGCTAACAGCAGTCTTGGTTTGAAACAGCCCCAGAGCTTTTTAGACTTAAAGGGACACTTTACTTAAGCATACAAATTACCAACTGTTGCAAATAGCAGCTAATTGATAAAGTTCAATACTTACAGAACAAATGTATTGTAAACAGCTTCCTGTATTTGTCATGCGTGGGGTGTCAATTTCACTCTTTTCCTGTTTATGGAGTTAGTTTGCCCTGTTTCTTTGAGGGTCTGATCTAGCAATGGGGCAAAAGGTTTAGAAATAAATAAATGAAAGGCATTCAGCAGAAAGTGTAATTACTTCTAATTTAAAAATGCCTAGATTTCACAACTGCATTCTTAACAGAAAATCTGTGCAACTACAAACATTACATCCTTCTCATAGTTTTGAAATGGAGGTTTAATGCATGCTGAAATCACTTTTCCATATTTACTAATGAAATGGGGCCAGATGATGCCACAGGCCAGTGATTGCCACAAACTTGTCCTGCTTTGTGCTCTTACTCCAGGGCACCAACTATTTGAGCATTGGGTTGACCACTGCTTCCTGAATCTAAGCAAAAGTTTTTAGAGGGTGAGCTGCTCCTAAACCAATTCCAGTACAAAAGAAGCCTTTGCCTATGTGACTGGTCTAGTATGTACAGCTAATTGTGCACTCTCCCTGTCAAAACCTACTGGTCTTGCTTTCTGAAAAATGGGAAGGAAAGCTTTCAAGCAAGACTCTGGTAAAACCAGAAGGCAACTCCCTTGTGATCTGTTTGAGAATAAGGCTAGGTCTTCACTGGGAGGGTCGACCTAAGATACGTAACTTCAGCTATGCAAATAGCGTATCTTAGGTCAATTTACCTGGCTGTGAGGACGGTGGCAAGTCGACTGCTGCTGCTCCTCCATTGATATCGCTTCCGCCTCTTGCCCGGGTGGAGTGCTGGAGTTGACAGCAGAGTGATCGGGGATCGATTTTTATCAGGTCTACGCTAGATGTGAAAAATCAATCCTTAATAGATCGATCACTACCTGCTGATCTGGTACCCTAGGGGATGTCTGTGTGGTTGTAATTAACTTCAGTGATGGGAGGTTTAAGTTTCTCAGGCCTCACCAATCATAACTAATGTTATTTTAGGTTGTTTGCAAGCTAAAAATCATCACTGTTGCAGTGAACTTGCCAGAAAAAAAAGTCCAACTGATCAACAAAGGCTTTGTTCTGATCTTGGGGAATGTTGAAGGAGAATGTACTAAACTCCCACTCTATTAAAATGCAATAGCTGTTCAGGCTCAATCCAGTTGTTGCTGCTCATAGAGGGAAAAACTACCTCCTTTCCTGAAGAGAAGCAGATGCATGCCATAGTCATTCTAAGAGTCAGTTGGACAGGAAAGAGAGACACAGTGGGAAGGGAGCCAGGTTCTCTGTTCTGGCATTGATTTCCTGTGTGACTTTGGCCAAGTCATTGAGGCCAAGAGCCTCAAAGGCATTTTAGGTGCTTAACTCCCATTGACTACAGAAGCCAACAAACCAAGCTAGTTAGCAGGAAATGCTGAAGGGAAGGAGGGGGACCTAAGCCTTGCCCCTCAGAGTTAGGCACTGCCCTTTGCACTGGTTCTGCTCAGTAGGTAGGCTAAATTGGTCAGAGGGATTTCAAACCTAGGTCCTCTGTATCCCAGGTGTTTTCCCAAAGCACTAGGCTACTACTATATGTTCTGGGGCAGACAGCCTCCCCAAATTCCCAACCTGCTTAGCCCTAGCTGCCACCACTGAGGCCTGTCTTGAGAATACCTTCTGGTGCTCAGATGCCACTGCAGAGATAGGGGACTGAATAGCTACCTTGAGACTCCCATTTGGGTTAAGGTGTGAGTGAGGCCATTTAGCTCTGGGAGAGCATCAGGATCTAGGTGGCTTCATCTGTATCCACAGCTGTGTGTGTGGAGGGGGGAGCTGTGAAGGGGAGGTAGGTGGCTAGCTCCTTTTGTGACTCTAGTCCCAAGGTTCTGTCTAGGCAGTAGTGCTTCATTCAAATTCTCTATGTAGGTTTGCCATGGGGAAGGGATGGCATTTATGCCCCCGTTTTTCAAACTTCCTGTGGGATTAACACCCCCTGCTGTTGAGCAACAGCACTGCCTTGGGCAAGATGCTGGGAGAGGGGGCACCATTATGTTAAATAGACTGTGGGTGCTTGTAGGGCAAGAAAACAGACATCTACTGGGACTGTGTTGAGACCTGAGCCTCTCCCATGAGGCTGTGCTGCAGCTGGGAGTGAATCACCTAGACCAGGTAGACAGACTCATGGGTGCAGGGCTTGAGCTAGTATGCTAAAAACAGCAGTGATGTCATTGCATGAGAATGCTTGAGAGCCCACGCTGCAATGTCCATACTTTTGGCTCAAGCCCATTAGTACAAGTCTATCTAGCACAGGTGGAAAGCTTGCTCCCAGCTGCAGAGTAGACAAACCCATGCTTATGCTGGTAGCTGATACGCACAGCTGATGTGTTTGGGTGAAGCCTACTTAGCTCCTCTGCTGCACCCTTACTCTTCAGATGAGCAGGGAGAGATTTGAGGTCTCAGGCTCATCTGGCCTTAGAACAGACACAGGCCATGTGCAGCCTCAGGGCTGAATCCTCCCCTGTAGAGTGGAAGATACATCCCACTACTCTGGCTTCAGCACACCCTTCCACCAAAGATGGGCATGGGAGTTCATCAGCCAATGCTGTTTTGCCTCTGTGTTGATTCACAGCACAGCACTGTTTCACAAGGCTCTAAAAGCACTGGTGCAGATTCAGATGTCTGTTGTTACCTCTTAAACCAGCACCACTATCTGCACCAGCTCTGAATCCTGTACTGGGCCTGTCCTCCAGCACTGATAACTGCTCCACAGGACCCATTCGAGTGTCCTCTGGGAAAGAGAACAAGGAAAGTCAGCTCCCCCCAAGGGTGGGAGATGTAAATAAGAGGAAACATACTCTCCCATCAATACAGGATTGGTATGGGACCTCTCAAATGGCAGGTTCACTTTTCCACACATCTCATACACTTGAGATCTCAGCATGGATGAACCTGAACACTGCATTGTTACAAATCCTGAGGACACCATCCAAGGCGCAGCATCAAAAGGCAGCTGTACAACACTTACTTAACTCTTCAGTACTAATCCAATATATTCCTGAGCCCCTTCCACATAATCAGAGATGGACTTGAAGGATCCAAGGACTTGAATACTGTTTTCTCTTCTCATATCAGGCATCATGGAAAGACCATAATACAGTATCCACTCTAGCTTCTCCTGTTGACAGAGCAGCACCAGCATACAATCTAGGAAAGCTTTTACTGAAGCTAACAGACCAGTTCCTTCCCCAGGACATTACATCTGCCCCAGCATTGACACTAATACCCTTGTCCACACATGAACCTTCAGCACTATTATCTTCACTGGCACCAATATGACCTCCTGAGACAACACCAATCCTTTAGAGTCCTGAGAAAGAATCTAGATAGAAATAGCTTGAAATGGATCTGTGGGCAGAATGCCTGTGCTTCTGGCTCAGACTGTTGAATGGCCAACTATCAAGTTTGCCTACTCTTTATTGCCATCTTGTGGGACACCATGAGGGCAAGTAAGTGAATAACCAACTTTTCAGTTTGCTGGCAATTCCAATAAAAAAAATTGGGTCAAACTAAGCTTGAATTAAAAAAAAAAAAATCACATGTTTCAGTTTTGAGCATTTGACATTAATTTTACATAAAAAAATGAAAATTTAAGTCATTTTGCATGGAAAAATCAACACATTTCCAAAGTGTCAACACTTTTTTTTTTTTTTAAAAAAGGTCCCTTCCATCCCTATCCGCCCCCACCCCCAAACAATTTGGCAAAACTTTCAATGTAACAATGTACTTTTTGCTGGAAAAGTTTTTCGCAAAAATGTTTTTCCCAGTTTTAATCATAGTTTCCCTTACTACAGTGGTTCTCAGAGCTGGTCCACCACTTGTTCAGGAAAAGCCCCAGGCAGGCCAGTTTGTTTACCTGCCACATCCGCAGGTTCAGCTGATCTTCACTCCCACTGGCCCCGGTTCACCACTCCAGGCCAACGGAGGCTGCAGGAAGCAGCACAGGCCGAGAGATGTGCTGGCCGCCGCTTTCAGTGGCTCCCATTGACCTGGAGCCGCAATTGACTGAACCTGCGGCGGGTAAACAAACCAGCCTGGCCTAGCAGGGGCTTTCCCTGAATAAGCGGCAGAGCAGCTTTGAGAACCACTGCCTCACTCGACTCTGCCAGTGGAACAGAAGGAATCAGTTGTGAGCTTGGCAACCCCGGGTTCAGCTCTAACTTGTCCCTCCTTGGAAGGATGTATAGAATGAAGTGACACTTTAGCTACAACCACAATGCTCCCCGCATTAAAACACACTCCTGTCTGAGCTGCTGCAGCATCTGGGACTTTTTTCAGGCACATTCCTGTTGACGGAGCAGCAACAGACATACAATCAGCAAGCACTATTCATCAGACTATATGCTCAGATGCCCAGTTGGAAGAGCAGTGCTAGTCCATATTCATCTATGGAACTCCTCGTTCACTGTCCATCAAGGGGCACTGCTCACTAATCTCCCCCTGCCGAGGATAAACAGGAGCTTCAAATAAGATGAGGTTACTATTCTGAGTCACTTCTGCATTCACAGTACTTACCCACCTACCCCTCTGCGTTGTTCTACAAAACATCAGAACTCTAGTTTGAGAGGATGAATGTAGGACTAGGGTGCTGGTATAACCTTCGCATTTTAATGCATATGTCCACTCCCATTCCCCCACCACAGCTATGGTGGCTCTGCAACTCAACACCAGGAGGTACCAATTCCATCACTGTGAATATACAAAGACAACTGGAAGAACAAGTTATTGGAAAGTAACCTCTTTCTCACAATCCCCAATTCTGCTCCTTTTGTGCAGGAGAAACATTTGTTCTGCTCCAACTGGGACCTACTGCAGGTGTCCTGTAGGCGATTAAAATATGACAGCTGCCTCAGGTATAGATACACTTTCTGTTCATGAGTAAGGATCCCTCCTTTACCCCCTGTTAAACACAAGAAGTTGGCGGCTCTACTTACTAGGAAGAAGGTAGGTGTGACAGAGGGGAGAGACTCTTTAGAGTGGTAGGGCTAAGTGAAGATCAAGGTGTTCCCTTCTAATAAATTTGTAAAGAGCACACAGGTTGATGAAAGCACTTTTCCTTAGAAGCCTCCAATTAAAATAAATGATGCATCAGATGGTATGAATGTGGTCCTTGCCGAAATGAGAGGTTTGCTTTATTAATTCAAACATACACTATCCTATTTGATGCAGTTCAAGTAGATCACACAGTGACTGCAAGTTAAAATCTCTTTAATTACAGAAAAATAAGTCTTTCATCTCAAATTAAGACAAGCATTTTCAAGTTGAGACAATATGACAGCCATAATGAAATACAAACAAAAATATTACAGTATGGAAATTACAGTACAAGAGCTTTAAATGAAGTCACCATAAGCTAGAAAGTTTTAGATAAACCAAGCTTTCTATTTGGTTGACCTTCCGCACATGGATAAGTTCCTTTATGAAGTTTCGTTTAAAATATATTGAGTTCATTTAAATACCTGGAGGGAAAAGGCACTTAATATTGCAGTTTCCAGAACATGATTTGTTTATCTTCCCCTCCTGTGATAATACTGCTGCATTGCTCATTCATCCACATACAAGTTACAGCACCTGAGAAAAACAGATCATTGAATTGTGTGTTAGATATAAACACAGTGGGAATATTTGAGAAGTGTACTATTTTAAAAACAAGTTTGCAGGAGGTAGTTTTGAACAAATTAATAGCACTGAACAGCACAGGCTTAAATTTCTCTTGCTTGAGCATGCTCAATGAGGATCAGTGATCTCATTTACAGTGTGTATACTGAACTCCAGAACACTGCATATCCTTAGCAGTCTTTTGAAGTGGAATGAATCAATTTACCCACAGACATTTCCACTCTAATCAATGGGTAGAAGGCTACAAGAATTTTCCTTTAGCCCAGCTTTCAGAGGACTCTTCACAGCATTCTTAGCCCTTGCCACTTGACCCATTTTTCACGTTAAAATCGGAGTTGGCATCCTACAATACACTTCAGTGGGAGCATATGGCCAGAACCCTTGTGTTTTCTGAGATTCTACCCCTCCATGCAGAGGGGAATTCCACACATAAGCTTTTATTACACCGCTGTTTCCAGCCCTCATAAGATCAAGGGAAACCTTAAAAGCAAACTGATGCTAGATGGTATTATCGTCAAGCCCTTAGATGCCCTGAAACAGGTTTGTGTCAGACTTACATACAGAGACAAAGTATGGACACTGTAAAATTGAATTTGACATCAAAATAAATATATGGACTTTGGCCAGATTTTTTCAAAATTAGGTTTTATTAAATGTGGAAAATACAAACTCCAACTTTCCCAAGAGTTCACATCTGCTGCAGAAATCTGGGTATTTTGCCACAGCTGGAAGTATACTAGACCTTGAATGCTATTAGAGCATCCTGTTTCCATCAGTACCACTGAAACATCCAAAATCAGTAGAATTTAACATTTCTCCTGTTAATCTTTTCTCTTCCTCCCTCATGTCACCCAAGGGGCAGATCATCTCCTTCTATAATGCTGCTGGCCAGGAATAATGCCTTAAGGGCCCTCTGCATCTTCCACTAAAGCCAATAGGAGACTTTCTATGGTCTTAAATTTAGCATCTGATCCAATTGTCATTTGATTCTAAATTCCAGTTCGTCTCAACTGGTGACTATGTCAGAAATTGTAACTGTTGTATGACCCATGTCAGAGTACAGTGCTCCTTTGGAAAAAGGAACCTTGCACAGAACTGGGACTCAGATTCACAAAGGCATGTAGAGTGTTGATATGCTTAACTTTTAGGTGCCTAGAAAAATCACTGGAACAATGGAGTCCACAAAGCCTGAATCAGGTGCCTGGGCTCCCTATACACAACCAGGGGAGAGACAGAATGGGATCCACAAAAGCCAGCATGCTAACTGAGGAGCTGCATAAGCCAGCCCCGGGGAGATGCTAATAAGAGGAGTGTATCCTCAGTCCCGCCCTTCTCATGAAGTGAGGTGCTTTTCTCTGCCTGTGACTTACAGACAGGAACCTCTCTCCTGAAGTCAGGCAGCTTAGGCGCCTAAGCCCCTTCCTGCAGGGATAAGTTAGGTGCCTGCCTCATTCCACACAAACAAGAGAAGGAGGAGGACCTCCCTTATAACCATTAGCCCAATGGTTAGAGCACTCACCTGGGATGCAGAAGATCACAGATCAATTTCCCCCTCTGCCTGACGAGGAACGGGATTTGAACAAGGGATTCTCCCCATTCAGTTGAGTGCTGAAGCCAGTGGACTATATAGTAACTCAAATCTAAAAATTTAGATTCACCAAGCTACATCACTTAAGCATGTGAAAAATTCATACCCCTGAGCACAATAGCTAAGCCAACCGAATCCCTCGCATAGCATTCTGCTGCACGGAGAGGTGGATTATCAATAATGAAGGAAAAACCCCTTCCACTGCAGTAGGAAGTATCTACACTACAGAGCTACAACAGCATAGCTACAGCACTGTAGCGCCCATAGTGTAGACATGACCTCACTCCCTCTGGCCCAATTCACATTTAACTATTCAAACACTGAATTGAAGTGGAACAATAGGAGAGACTTGCCTGGGTCTCCTACCGTCCTGTGGAATATCCTAGCCATTGTGCTGAAGGTTAAAAGAGAGACCCCTCCTCCCCACCACCCTCTGGTTGCTGTGTGTGTAGTTAGACTGCTCTGAGCATGTCTACCAGATCAGGCTCTGCAGACAAGATAGGCAGAGTAGCACCTATCGTCCCCCTATTTGTGGATGGTGGTGGGGCCTAGAAAGGAGATAGGTCCAAATACCTAGAGGGAGGCAGCAGTCTGCATGTGCAGAGGCAGAAACATAGGTGCTGAGGGAACATTTACAGCAAAAATTTAGGGGTCGAGTGAGTTTAGATACCACAGGAGTAGGCGGGATCACAGGGGAGCCTAAATCTGAGACTTAGGCCCCTAAAACTGGGGTTTAGGCACCCAAGTCCCTTTGTGGATCTGGCCCTAGGAGATTACACAGTATTGCACACACACCTGTATGTCCTTTGATTCTTTCAATAACTTTTCCTGCAAAAAGGTCCCAAACCAATAATTCACCAGACTGGCTTCCTGATAACACAGAATGTCCATCCCATTTGAAACATCTGCAAAATAATTCAGTAATCATTTAGCCCATTCGCACTAAGAAGTGGCATTATTTATTTAAGACTCTTCTACCTGTTAATTTAGTCCATCACCTATGTATAAAAGAAACTGTTCTACTTAGTACTGAGGCCAATGCTGCTCTATGAATTAAGCAATGAGAGGTGCAAGGGTAAAGGGAAAGTTTTAAAAATGAAGAAAACCGTTTGTTGATAGTTTAAATCACATATCATATTGCTCTACATTCTGAAACACTAGATCAGTCAGAGAGACAGGTGGGAAAGAGAGCCCTTCAAGTTAAAACTGATACTTTCTTTAGTGTTAAATAACAAGGCTGACACTTCTATAGCTTTTGGTATACTACAAACTAACAAGTTTTGAATCCAACATCTTTTACAGCTGCTGAAGTACACACAAAATTGCATCTATTAACTGTAACAATTTTCAGTGTCAGCTCTCACTAATTTCAATGAAAACTGCAGCTGCTTAGCACATCTGACAGGCAGGCCATTTATACAAGTGCCTAGCTTTAGCATCCAAGTTGAGAAACTTTGGCTGCAGCAGACAGTGAACACAGGATCCCAGCCTTTGCACTTCCCTCTGTTGATACGTGCATCTCTTGTTAAGATGACCCCATTTCTTCTAGATGACATATACCTTAGACGTGTTTAATATTTATGTCATTTCCACATTCCCTTTGGGCATCTGATGCAAACAGAGATGTCCACTTCCTGCCCCGACTGTAATTCAGAGATATAACTATCAATTATAGCCCCTGTAGCGAGAAGGGGTTGAGCTTCACAAAGAGCTTTCTCTCACCGTTACCTTTGTGGCTGCTCTGAGGCCATAGAAGAGATGAGCATTCCAGTTTGCACATCTATTACTTTAAAACAGCCATCTTCTCCTGTGCTGAGCAGATGTCTGCTGTCTACACAAAAATTAAATGTATTAAGCACATATAGTAATGCATATCTAATATTTCCAGTGGTCAAAGAAAGGAATTATGACTAATATAGCACTTTAGTTAGGTATGTCAGAAAACATCATGCTTTAATTAAAAGCAGTTATTCCAGTTACGGCTCAGATAATGAGGAGTAAATAAATCTTCAAGCAAAAAGAACTGAAGCAATTTATCACTAGCCCAGAAAATAGTATTCTAACATCAAGTATGGTACTGCAAAGCACTGATAAAACCTGGACACTGGAGATTTGTGTCTGACTATAGCTGAACATTTAAAATCTACAATTATGTTAAAAATACAGATATCAGTGTATAATAGAGCTATACAAAGATGAAGATTCCTCTAGAAATTCTCCTCTCTCTCAACATCTGCATATTAGAAGAGATTTAAACACAACATACCAGGACTAAAAGCAGCAGCATACACGGTCCCTGAATGACATGAAAGTTGGTGCAACATAGTGGCAGTAGTAACATCCCAAATACTAATGGTACCTTCTTTGGTTCCGGACACCAGCATTGCATTTGCGGCATTTAGGTTGATAGTATTTACCTAGACAATTAAGTACCCACATTATTCATTTACTCAGCTCTCACATGGGCATTCCTGATAGACCTTTAAGTGTTCACAAAGCAAGCCTGTCTTTCGTAAGTACCCAATTTTATTACATCAGTTGATTACATATTTTTATATAAAATCCTGACATTTTTAAAATACAAAATCCTTGCCAACTACACCTCTACCTTGATATAATGTGACCTGATATAACACAAATTCAGATATAACGCGGTATAAAGCAGTGCTCCGGAGGGGGGAGGAGGGGCCTGCGCACTCCAGTGGATCAAAGCAAGTTCGATATAACACGGTAAGATATTTTGGCTCCCAAGGACAGTGTTATATCGAGGTAGAGGTGTATATGTGAGCAGGAAATGGAGGGGAGGTGTGTCATAAATGGAGTCTTAAGCAGATTTATAACCGTTGTTTTTCCTTGCAGAATCAGACATTTGAATTGATGTTTAAGTTCTTATCCAAAAGAAGATGACTGATTACAGCCTACATTTCTAATTAGTTAATGAAATGTTTAACCATAGCAAGCAAGTTTAGAAAACCACTAGCCTGTGCTTTGCCCAACCCATCTGTTTTTGACATCCTTGGATGCTGTTGGTAAATTTTACCAGGCATTGTTGCCTCCTTGTGATCTATAAAGAAATCCACTGAGATGTTTAAGAAATTTAAATGCAAGTGTTCTAAATATTCTGCAGGAATGTCATCAGAAGTTACTGAGATATAAATGTACAAAAATCCTGTATCTGCCCATATTTATTTTTAACTGAATGTTTGAGCCAAACACGTACAATGTACTGAGACAGTCACAGTGGTCTTTATGATAACATATATCATAGCCAAGTACAAAATATGGAAAGCAAGTCAGACTTTTACCTAAAAACTCTAAACAGGCAAATCTGGTATTTGTACAGAAGGCATGAGGACGCAAATACTTCAGACAAATTTATTTTGATTTACTGAAAGAGCTCATGAACCCTCTGCACACACCACAAGTTGTGCCTGACCAATAATAAGAAAACCCATTTCTTTATACAAGCTTTCCACTCTCCAGAAGTGGATACTTGAACCAATTCTTTTAAGAAAACAGAACAATAATTGGAGTTACTTTCACTTTGCCCGTAGTCTATTCTATTCCCTCCTAGTCTTGGCATTCTTGCAATATCTAGCAACCGTCAGCCTTTGATGAATGGTAGTCTTAATTCAGAATTTTCGCTTTTTTGGTTTATGCCACATCTTTTAAAAGCTTGACTGAGATATTGTCAAGTAACTCTAGACTATAGTCTTTGATGATTAGAAGTTAAATGTGTGTACATTTCCATACTCACACTAACATCATGTTCTAACTCAGCAAGCAATTCAAACTGATGCCTTTTGGTGCCCAGGACCTCTGCAGGAACACAGTGCCACACCTAGAATATCAACATTGCAGTTTGTTTAAACAAGCATTAGGACAACTTGTCATGTTAACTATTTTTTATTACCTAGCTCTGTCATTGCAAGGTAAGTTATTTGTGCTAACTAAAAGCTGTATGAAGGTCAGCTACAGTCCTTGTCTCTAAGTTAAGTAAAAGGAAAAATAATTCTGGTTTTGGATTAAACATTAAACCTGTCTGTCAGAAGTTCTAAGCTCTCTTGACAAATCATGAAGAACTTGGTCGATAACAATTAAAAACAGTTAGTAGCAGCAGCATACTTCACTCTACCAAACAGAAGCATCCTCAACCCATGGAGCAAGAAAACATGACGAAACATTCCTGTCCCTCAATCCACCAAACAGGCAGGCTTTTGCCCTTAAGGGCAGTGACAAATTGTAAAGTTGGAGGGTACCCAAATGATGCCAGCAGCCCCCCCCTTAAAACAAATGTGTTGGGGGGAGGTCTCCGATTCTAACTACGGCAGTATTAGACAGGGAGAGGTGATATTTTAATTAGGCAGATCCTATCCCATTTAATGGTCATAAGGCAAAGCCAAGACCTTAATTTCCACTCAAAACCCTATAGGTAGTCAATACAGATCACAGAGCACTGGCATCACTGCAAGATATTCCATTTAAGTAGTGCATTACCTTTAACTTTTGATTGGATTTAAGGTACAGTGGTTTTTACAGTGATTTTCAACCTGTGGTCTGTGGACCCTGGGAGTTTGCAGACTTTGTCTAAGGTGTCCACAAAAAGTTGTCATTACCATAGAACAGTGATTTTCAACCTGTGGTCTGTGGACCCTGGGAGTTTGCAGACTTTGTCTAAGGTGTCCACAAAAAGTTGTCATTACCATAGAACAGTGATTTTCAACCTGTGGAATACGTCTAAGATTTCCAAAAACACCTCAATTTGAAATTTTTTAGGGGTCTACAAATGAAAAAAGGTTGAAAATCACTGGGCTTTTTTAAATAAGGCTATGTTTTAGTCACAGGTATTTTTAGTAAAAGTCACGGACAGTAAACAAAAATTCACTGCTCGGGACCTGTCCATGACTGTACTATAGACCCCTAACTAAGTCTCGGGGAGGAAGGTGACCCAGGGGGTGCTGCAGGTGCTCGGGGGAGGGAGAGCAGCCTGGGACCCCAGTTGGTGCAGGGGAGGAGAAGGTGCGGCCATGCAGCTCTGCATGCTGACACCTCCCTGAGCGCCAGCTCTGCAGCTCCCATTGGCTGGGAACCACGGCCAATGGGAGCGGAGGAGGTGGTGCCTACAGGTGGAGGCAGCACCCAGAGACACCTGGCTACACCTCCCCTCAGGAGCTGAGAGATGTCACCGCTTCCGTAGAACCCCAAGGTAAGCCACCCAAACTCCTGCTCCTGGCTGCGGGGAGAAGATGGTGGTGCAAGACTTCCCCAGCAATGGCCAATGCAGCTGGCCCAGGGGCCACTTGAGCAGCTCAGGTGGCCCCTGGGCCAGATGCACCAGCCACTGCAGAAGTCATGGCGGTGATGGAGTCATAGAACCCATGACAAACTCGCAGCCTTAATTATAAAGGAGATAAAGACACAATTACGGCAATCTTTGTTAACAACAGGACAGCTACTATCATGAACTCTGGAGTATTCTGTTATCACCTTAATGAAAACCATGAGTATAAGTAGTAAAGTGGCTAACATACAAACCTTTACAGTGGAGTCCCAAGATGCAGAATACAAGCGATTATCATGCCAGCAGATCTTGCTGACGGCATCATCGTGTCCCATTAGGGTATCCTGTCGTCTTCCAAAAGCAACTGAATAAAAATAGCTATCAGGAAAAAAGTATTAGTTATGAAAGTACAGCTTTAGAGAGCAAATTTTAGAGATTTTAAATAAATTAAAATAATTTGGCTTCTATATAATATAAAATAACAGATAGAAATCTGCCAAAAAATGTAGAAAAAGAGTAAATGCTTCCTGATAGCGACTTACTTCCATGTTCTCAAAAGAAGTTTCATAAATCATAGTTACCCCAAAATTGTATCATTAAATATAATCCACAAATAAATACACACATATGATTGTCCCACGAAGAGCTTATGACAGTGGCATCTCCTGGTAAGATTAAACAAGATGACAAAGCCTACAACGAAAAGGAAAATAAAGCAGTGTTCAATTTAGTGCCAGATAGAATAGAAGTTAATTAAAGTGCATTAGCACATATTTGGAAAAAAACACGAAGAGTATCTACATCTTATGCATTTAATGTTCTCAAAAAAAAAAACTGTGACGGGTGTCAGAGATTAACTCTTACTGCCTTAAAGGGCAGTGGATTCACTATGGTCAACATAAAAGAGTTACCAGTTTTGCATAAAAGAGTTGCAACTCCAGTATGTTATGGAGGATATAGTAAATCTTAGCTCATGCTTCAAGAACACAGTGCATTGCTTCATCCTGATTCATCCTATTTGCATAACCAAGCTTTCCAATTTTGCAGCTACCTATCAACTTGAGACACAGCAAATACGGAACAAACCTAAAACCAACAAAGTAAATGGAAGCTTTTGTTCTATATTTACGGTGCCAAAGAACCATCTCATGATAACTACTAGTCAGAGAATGGTATTTTCATGAAAAGGGTTGCATGAAAGATATTTTTCTGATCGTGAAAGGGTATTCTCTCCGCAGTGCGTAAGTAAAAAAGCAGCCCTGTTAACTCTGAACAAGTGAAGAATATCTATCTTTTAAGGAAGGACAGTGCTGTTACTGCTAAGGCCTTTGCCTACACTAGCTTGTCTACTGAAATTTGCTGTAGTTACATTACCAGCAACACTGGGAGAATTTATGTAGTTCTGTTGCTGGTGTTTTTATTGCCTTGCGTGCTACACCTGCTCTAAGCAGGGTTAGGTGTAACAGTGGCAGAAAGGCAGCTGCAAGTCTCTGCTAGGTCTTTCTGCAATGTAGCTGCACTGCACCTGTAGGAGACTAAGAGAAATGTCAGTGTAGACAAGACCCATTAATGAGAGAAACTGGCTCCTTGGCCAAGGATTAGGAAAAAAAGTATCAATGAAAAGAAAACAGCAGTCACAGTCAGAAGTAGCAGTAGCCTAGTCAATGCCACAGGTGAGATTCTCATCCTTGCTCCAGACCCTTTCTGATAACTAAAATGGCAGGAGCTATGTAAAGAGGCTCAAACACTCAGGTCCCTGTGATGGAGAATTCCCCTGGCACAGAACTAAGGAAGACAGACAAGAGATGTTCTTCCAAGGATCCCCTCACAAGTCTTAGTACAGGGGACATGTCAGAGGCATGACAGCGCATGTAGTGCTGCAGAGATCCTGGGTAGCATGGCTGGCCTTAGGCAGCCAGTGATGAACCTATGTAATGTAGGCAGACCCTGGAGGGTCTCAGTTACACCACAAGGTTTACACTGGGCCTCAAAGCAGCCCAAACTTGGGAAGGCGCAAACTGTGCTATGCTTCTTCGGAGGCACAGTACTGAACCTCACCCCATGTCAGTAAATTACTCATGCAAGAGAGAATGCAGAAGGCTGGAGAAGGAAGGAAACAAAGGCAAAGCTGGCATTTCATTGATACACTGCTGACAAGGAACATCTTTCTGTGGGTAGCTTTCAGGATGACTTCTCTTAATGACAATAACCACTCACCATGTTTGAGAAGGACACACTTCTTTGGAGCATTTTTGATTCTTTAGAAAACATCTTCAAGGTTGAATCTAATGCAAACATTAGGGAAGTAATTACAAAGACAGAACAGGACTGTACTGCAATACTCTAATCTAAACAAATTATTTTTGCTCCTGTGTGAATGCATACATCACTTCTAAAAAGCCACAATCAGAGCCACATTGCAGGCTACTGTTAAATACAGAAACTACAAAGCATTTTTCTTTCTTAATTTTGAAGAACTGAATGAGGAAGAAGAACAGGGAGTTGAAGGGAAAGGCAGTCCTGGTGTTTTATATTCAAATGTAACCCAACATAACTCAGGTATGTTGCAGGTGTAACCTTTAAACATTCTGATCTGTTGTTCATCACTGATATTTTAATTTGCAAGATAGTCAGGAAGTTTAAGAGGTATAGCTCCCACAGTTCTCACACTTCTGCATGCTTGTAACACAGATCTAGTATCCAAAAGAAGTTGCAGAGCCCTGGATTTAACTTAATCCAGCATGCATCCTTTTCCCACTTAATTTGCACTCTACCCACTAATTCATCAGTCGACACTTATTCATTGGAATAGAGTTTTTGTTTTTTTTAAGTAATCCCCTACCCCAAATTTTACACTGATCTGAGGTTCAGGAGTAGCAATAATCTACTTTGCATCATTGACAGGTTTAGATGTCAGGTATCTTGTGAGCCAATAAGCTTGCAAATGGGATCTTTGTAACATTAGAAGAGAGAAGTTACCAGCATTATCAATTTCTCAGTTACTTGGCACCTGGAAATTTTCAATATACAATTTCAACAGCATGACAAGTGACGTAAAATTGGTTTTATAGGTGTCTTAAGTGTGTTAAATATATGGCAGAATACACGTTGTAATGTGGTATACAGTTTTATTAGCATTTGCTTGGCATAAGCTGGATAACCTGACTACCCCAAACTCATTCAGATAAGAAGCCTTCACGTCACATTAGACTATTGTTGAAGATTTTTAAGACTGTATCTATGCACATGTTTTTGGAGAGAAACAGACACATAATGGAAACGCCGATGGCGGCGACATAGAACAGCCTGACACAGATTTTTGCATTCGACAGGTCATTAAAGTCTGTCTAGAAGTCAAACAGTGGATTGCTTTACTGAAAAAGTCCAAGAAACAACTTAAGGATGGGATTTTCAAAATCACTGCATTGGCCTAACTCTGTTTTCAGTGAAGTTACTCCCGTGAATTCAAGAACAGGAGAGCTAGGCCAATGCTAAGCACTTTTGCAAATCTCATCCAAAAAAGCAAAAAGTACACTTTGAGTGGTCTGAATTTTTGATGGTTCATGTAACTTCATTAAGCCAAGACATTATAACACAGTGATGCAATGTTTACATCACAGTGTCTTAAAGAAGACACTTGTACGAGAATACCCACCTTGAGATGTTGTGAAAACTGAAGACCCATTGCAAGAGACTGCTATTCCAGTAATTTCCCTATTCAAGACAAATAAGTTTGGAAGTGAATTCAAAGGGTATTTAATTCCAACGATCATACTATACAGTGACTTTTTTTTACAGCTGCAATTCAGTGTTTGATCTTCACAAGGGTTAATTTAGACACTCAAGCAAATTACGAAGATTGTTGTAGAGTGCATCACAATTCTACAGACAAAAATATACCTTGCCAAAGAACTGGAAGGAGCAGTGCAAGTTCCCCCCACATTGTTCTGCCAGCATGCTTCAATCCTAACCAAAAAGGACCTGCTTAAGGTGGTGAAAGCCTAAATTAGCCCACACCCACTTAAATCATTTAGCTTCTAGGGGGGCAACCAATATTAAGATGACTGTTAAGATATCAGGCCAATTCCTAGTATACAGCTCATTTTTCACTACAAACAACCAGATAATCTCATGAAGCCATGCACCTTCTAGAACAAGGGTGGGCAAACTACGGCCCACAAGCCGTTTTAAGTCAGGGCGCTGGGTCGGGGGCCACACCACGCAGCTCCCAAAAGTTTCAGCACAGCCTCTCTCTGGCTCCTATGCACTCCAATGGGAGTTGCAGGGGCAGTGCCTGCAGATGGGGCAGCGCAGAGCCACCTGGCTGCACCTCCATGTAGGAGCTGGAAAAAGGGACATGTCATTGCTTCTGGGAGCCGCTTGAGGTAAGCGCCGCTAAGAGCCTGCATCCTAAGCCTCTCTCCATGCCCCAATGCCCTGCCCCAGCCCTGATCCCCGCCCCCGCTCTCTGAACCCCTCGATCCCAGCCTGGAGCACTCTCCTGCACCCCAAACCTTTCATCCTCAGCCCCACTCCAGAGCCCACACTCCAACCCCAATTTTGTGAGCATTCATGGCCTGCCATACAATTCTATTTCCTGATGTTGCCCTAGGGCCAAAAAGTTTGCCCACCCCTGTTCTAGCTTTCCTTCACACGATGCATCCAGATAAACACGATTCCAATAACTAGCAGCATGACTACAGCAGATTATTGGATTTTGAGATAATTATACTACAGACGAGGACATTACAAAGACTTACTCTTTATGAATTTTATGTTGCTCATCTAACTTTAGTTTGGCAATGTTGTTCCATGCAAGCGTTATACTTTCTTCTGTCAAATCTTCAAAAGATTCTTCACTTGGAGAAACTTAAATAAGATATCACCATAAAATGAGAAGTAACAAATTGAAAATTAAAAAGAGATAGACTTCAGATAATAAATGAGTTAAAGTTATACCAAATATGAATATATTAAATGATACAAAAAGGCCAAAAAGGCATATGCATCATATCTTTTATTTCCAGTTCTAATATAGAGAGGAGAGAATTTATGAGACAATGTTTAACTGCCCCACAATATTTATTGACAGAAGTTCAAGAACATAAATAGCCAGAAATCTTCAGATTAATTCCTAAATGGATCAGAAGTTTTTAGACAGTATATGTTCTTCTGTTATGACTGGCTGTCACTTTTATGTTCATGCATTTCAGAGTCAGATTCTGTAAAGCTGTAGGTTTAAAATTATGGCTTATGTTTTTTAAAGGTTATGGGGGTTTGAAGAAATTAAATGAGCTTACTATGTGGCAACTGCTACCGAGAATACCACCAACTCAGTAAGAATTGCCAAGCTGTGAGAAAACATGATGAGATGTTTAAATTTCGAGAATTTTTTAAAATAGAATCCTATTTTGGCAAACCACCCAACATAATTTTAGAATTAATTCTACGTGAGTCATTTGGAAGAGACATTCTACTTAAAACAGCCACCTGTACTGTCCCTCTTGTACTTCAAAGTTAAAGATCACCCAACAGAGGAATGAGGAAAATGATCTAAATTTAAGATGGCAGTCAAAAGTATAGTTATTTGCTGACAACTGATAGGGTATAAGAACATAATAGCCACACTGGGCCAGACCAATGGTCCATCTAGCCCAAGTATCCTTTCTGCTGATAGTGGTCAATGCCAGTTGCTTCAGAGCAGGGTTCCCAAACTTGGTTCACAGCCTGCGCCGCTTCCTGCAGCTCCTATTGACCGGGAACGGCAAACCGTGGCCATTAGGAGCTGCGAATGGTCATACCTGTGGACGCTCAGGTAAACAACGTGTCTCGCGGCCCACCAGGGGCTTACTTTTAACAAGCCGCGAACCAAGCTGGGGAATCCCTGCTTCAGAGAGAATGAACAGAAGTTAATTTCAAGGGAACATCACTTGTCATCCAGCTCATTTCAGGCAGCTAGATGTTTAGGGACACCCAGAACATGGGGCTGCATCCCTAAGCATCTTGGCTAATAGCCACTGACGGACCTATTCTCTACGAACTTGTCTAATTCTTTTTTTAACTCAGTATTACTTTTGGCCTTCACAACATCCCATGGCAATAAGTTCCATAGCTTGACTGCATGTTGTGCAAAGAAGAACTTATTTGTTTTAAACCTGCTGCTGTTATACCAATAAAAAAACTAGCAGGATCTTATTAAAAGGGACAAGACATTTGTCACATTTATTGTAAATACCATAATAAAATAAAAGATAACAGCAAACAACGTTGTTTAGCTACTTATTCCTATATATCCATTCACACAATCATTCATACAAGTTCTGGATAGATATTATAGTTACCAGCCTAAAGTTGCTTGTGACAGAATACTGGCCAGGTACCCTGTACCAAGAGTGGAGCCGAGTCCGGGTCAGGTGCACCTGATGCTCCTGGAGGCTGGCAGCAGAACCATAGACTCAAAGTCCTCAGTCTTCAGAGTCCAGCTTTATAGGGATTTTTCCCTATGTTAGTTCATGGGAGTTGCTTTCATTCTGCTGTTGTTAAATTAATCAGCAGGTGGCTGGCTCCATGTTGGCAGCAGAATGTTACCAAAGTCTCTTATCTCACCCTTCTTTTTTACAGGCTTTTAGTTTGGATTCAAAGTCTATAGGTCTTGCTGTGTCACGCTGCCTTTGGGTTTGGATTGATCACCCGTCAATGCAGGCGTGACTTTCAGCCTTGAACCTGGCTTTGATCTTCCTTTCTGTTGTTCTTTTGTCCTTTTCTTTTTAGGGTGGATGCTTTTTACTTTGTTTCACTGTTGTCTAGGTCTTCAGCCGTTGGTAGTTGAACTTCACCTCAATCAGGACAGGCTGGGGCTGGAGGTTGATTTTATCATCCATACATGCCTCATTCACACATCTAAACTAACTAATAAGATTACAGCAGGGTTTGCAAAAATGAAGGTTGGAGGAAGCTTTTACAAGATGGAGTGAGTGTTTTAAAATGGGGTTTGAATTACAATATGGCAAGTGTAGTGAATGGTGAACAGAAGTTACATTAATAAAGTGAACAATTAAAAACAATTTCATTTATCAGTTCTACACTGCCTATTATTTTCATGGGCTGATCCTTAGTTCCTGTGTTATGTGAGAGGTAAACAACACTTCCCTATTCACTTTCTCCACACTATTCATGATTTTATAGACCTCTTTCATATCCACCCTTGTCTCTTTTCAAAGCTGAACAGTCCCAGTCTTTTGAATCTCTCCTCATGTACAATCGGTTCCATACTACTAATTATTTTTATTGCTCTTCTGTAGGATAAATATGAAATTAAAGAATTAGGGTTAGCTTAAGTTTGGTTAACAAAATACGTGTGTTGTAAAGAAAGGCCCTGGCTAGCAGGCTGAAGGAAAGCCTTGAAAATAATAAGTTATAAGTAAGGCTACGATTTAGTCATGGAGCTCACAGCAGTTATAGATTCCATGATTTTACTGGACCTCCATGACTTCTTCAGCTTCTGTCAGCAGTTGGAGCCATGGCTGGGGCTGGAGCCAGGGCTATGTTCCCCACGTAGCCCCGTGGTGAGGGCTGCCGCCAGGGCCATGCACCCTTCCCCCATGGCTTGCGGTGGGGGCCGCCGCTGGGGACCATATGTCTCTGTCTTGCGGCTTCTGCTGGGGGCCAGTGCCATGCGCCTCTGCTCCACGGCTTGTGCTGGGGGTTGCCACCAGGGCCACGCATCTCTACCCTGCTGCTTGCATTGGAGCCGCCACCAGGGCCATGTGCCTCTGCCCCATGTCGGGGGCTGCAGCTGAGGCTGTGCGCCCTGCTGCGGTTTGTACAGTTATTTTTAGTAAAAGTCACAGGCTGCGTGAATTTCTGTTTGGTGCCCCTGACCTGTCCATAACTTTTACTAAAAATAACTGCAACAAAATCTTAGCCTTAGTTATAAAGGCCAGAAGGAATGAAGTAGTGAAGATGTCTGGTTAAAAGAATATCTAATGAAATAAGGAGAAGTTTCTAAAAAGCAGATCTCTGACGGATAGGGGTGACTGCAGCTGGTTTTAAATAAGACAAACAGAATCTGTTTTAAATGAGCCAACATGGCCCTTAACACTGGTGTGGGGAGGGATTTCAAAAATTAGGGCCTATGTGAACCAGATGCAAAAGAAAAACTGTTGGTCAGCAAAAAGGGGAAGCGATAAGGAGGAAAGGCTTTGGGGAGAAAGAAGGTGGTAAATTTTATCTGTATTAAGACTGCAGATAAAGGTGATTTGTCCCATACTGGTGTTTAGCTGAAGTCAGTAACTGGGAATTACATCATTTGTTTGTTAAAGGACATAGAAAGGAAAACCTTTACTGCTAATACCTGCCTGACCACTTTGGAACCGACCAATATGGATGCGTTTAGCCTGTTTGTAAATATCTGGAGCAAATGCTTATAAATGTTTTGTTACTGTATTTGATGTAATAAATTGCTTATTAGTTAGACTTTATAGGCATGTTTGGACCAATTGTATAAATATCATGTGGCCTTTGAATTTAATAAAGGAATTTATGGTGAAATTAGTGTCGAGCAAATACTCTTCATAAACATTAATAATTCCAACACCTTCTTTGCACCTTTTCCAGTTCTAATATAGCTTTTTTTGAGAGGGATGACCAGAACTGCATGTGGTATTCAACGTGTGGCGTTATGACAAACTGGAATTGACATAACTGCAGCCATTTTGTGTATTTAACCATCATTATTTGGAAGTGAGAACACCACACAGACAGGAATAATTTGGCCTTTGCCAGAGCAGACAAAACAGCTGTTTAACTTCACTGTTGCTGACAAGGAGTGATAAAGTGATAGATTCATGAGATGGGGAAGGAGTGTGGAGAGCTGACTTTGGATCTGGGTGTGAGAGTTGCTTTGCTAATAAGTAGATTTTTTTTTTTTTTTTTTTGCTGTTGCTAGGGAAATTATTAGTCCATTAGGGGTTACTATGAGATATGTGCTTTGTTTTGAGCAACCTAAAAAAGAGGTTAGTTAGAGTGTGAATTTGGAGAAGTTTTGGAGAGGATTTTGATGAGCTAAGAGACTGACATCCAACCCCCTCACAGCTAGGAGAAAGGCTGGCCACTGGAAATGTACTGCTGACCACTTGACACCATCTCAGACTTTGGATAACTATATCTGGGGTGCTCAAGACTATTGTTATTTTAGATGTGTGCTTTGGACTCAATAAAAACAAGGACTTTTGAATGAAAGCACTCTTGTGTGTACAATCATTTATCAGACAGACAAGCTGTGTCCCTAGTGATTTATGTCCTGAAACTGCCTAGAAAACAGACTAGTTACTATTTTTTCGGGTTCAGATAACCCCAGGAAACAGGCATGTCATGGGTTTATAAAGGTGGCATCATCATCATCATATTTTTTGTTTTATGACCTTTCCTAATGGTTCTTAACATTGTTAGCTTTTTTGACTGTTGCTGCACACTGAACTGATATTTTCAGAAAACTATCCACAATGACTCCAAGATCTCTTGGACTTCATAATTTAGACTTCATCATTTGTATGTATAGTTGGGAATACTTTTTCCCAATGTGCATTGCATTGAATATTGTCAGTCATTTTGTTGCCCAGTTTTGTGAAATCCCATGTAACTCTTCGCAGTCAGCTTTGGACTTAACTGTTGTGGATTAATTTTGTATAGTTAGCAAATTTTGCCACCTCACTGTTCAACACCCCCCTCCCCCCAATTTATGAATACGTTGAGCAGCGCTAGTCCTGGTACAGATCCTTGGAGGACCCCACTATTTTACCTCTCTCCATTGTTAAAACTGACAATTAATTTCTACCCTTTGTTTCCTAGCTTATAAGCAGTTACTCACTCATGAGAGGATCTTTTCTCTTATCCCATGAGTGTTTACTTTAAAAACCTTTGGAGTGGGACCCTGTCAAAGACTTTCTGAAAGTCCAAGTACACTGCAATGACTTGCCCACATGCTTGCTGACCCCCCTCAAAAAAGTCTAATAGATTGCTGAAGCGTTATTTCCCTTTACAAAAGCTATATTGACTCTTCCCCAACATATCACGTTTATCTACATGTCTGATAATTCTACTTCTTACTAGCGTTTCAACCAGTTTGCCTGGTACTGAAGTTAGGCTTGCCAGCCTGTTATTGCTAGGATCCCCTTTGGAGCCTTTTTTCAGTGCTACATTAGCTACTCTACAGTCATCTGGTACAGAGACTGATTTAAGCATATAAGTGGTTTGATGTTTCAGTCCAATTCTTAGTGGACCACTGTCCACATCACAAGAGCCACCATCTTGACTGGAACACTTGTTGGCCATTTCAGCAGTGGCTAAATGATTAAATGGACATAGGAACTGAATTACCCTCTCACCGCAGAGGTGATCCTTCCAGGACAGGATTAGAAAGTACATTAGTGGGACACTGTGAGGAGCTTGCACTGCCAGTGCGCATTCTATATGTATGCTGTAGACAGACTAATTTGATTGCCACTGTTGTCAATCTGGTACTTCACAGGTCACAGAATTCACTTTTTTTTTGGTAAAGTCAACACCACATAGAATAGAAAAACTGAGTGCTATGATCTGCATATTAGTTATTGACTTGTATATTTATAGGCCTGTATATCGACAATAAAAGTAATATCTGATGTTCATTTAAACCCTTGAAACAATTTTAAGAGGCAAAGTGAATAATCAGAGCTCAACAAAACATTGCTTCTGGTTTTGGTTATTTAAAACAAAACAGAGAGAGCGTTGCCAGGCAAAAGTCTGTTTTCTGTCAGACCCTTCGGTTCCTGTAGTTATTTCTCCATGACTTACAGGGAAAGCAGATAACCAAGTTATATAACCTATGATCCTCTGAAACAAGATACAGCCCTCTCGGAAATAAGGTCAAGTCAGTTATGTTATCAGATAGCAATACAAACAATAACTATGATTCTTTTACTCGTTTACCTGGAGATTCATCTATGGAAACATTGTGACTGGATGTTCGCAAACTTTTGAACTTTGGTATTATCCTCCGGGGATGAGGAGTTGTAAACAACTGTTTCGGTGTCTGTCCAAACTCCAAGATTTGTGTCAACAGAGCTACTTTCTCATTGGGGTCCATAATACTTAAGAAAAGCAGAAAGTGTTCCGTGAAATATTTTAAGACAGAAAGATTGTTTCTGAAAACGTAGGCACATGTGCGCAGTTATTGCTTTAAAATACAGTCACAGTAAAGGCATACACAACGGACCTATTACACAGTTGACTGGACAATTGCAGGCAAGCACATAACCATGACTGTGTGTACAACAGCAATAATTGCACACGTACTCTGCAAATATAGCAATTTGTATCAGTGTAACTCAAATCTCAGACTGCACAGAAATTTGAGAGCATAATCCTTCAATTCAAGCTTTGTTACAATGGTAAGATTGGTGGACAGTGTCTTTTGGAGTCTGAAGCAGGGTCGATCCCTGCTCCGGCCCTGAAGTGGTTAAAAACAGCCTAGGGAAGGGGCCCGGGCTGGAGAAGGCAGCCTTTTAAGCTAGGCTGATTGGGGAAGTGGCTGCAGCTGGGGCCATATCCCAAACTGAGCCACAGGCCCTTATAAAAGGGCAGAGAAGCCAGGGAGTCTCTCTCTGTGTTCAGAGGGAGAAGGGCCTGGCTGCTGCAAGGGACCAGACAAGGTACCTAGGGTGAAGCAGGGCTAGGGAAGGCAGTGGAGCCGGGGAGCTCCTGCCTGGAAAACCCCAGGCTGCAGCCTAGGAATAGGCTAAGAGGTACTGGGGTTGCAGAGTGCAACCCAGGGGTAGGCCAAGGCAGCAGGTCCATACCCCTTTGCCGATGATGAGAGGCTAATACTGCAGTCTGCCCCAGGGCGTGGGGCTAGCTAATGACTGGGCAGTTGCCAAGACCCTGAGGCAAAGTGGGAATAGAGTGGGGGGATCCCAGGGAGGGGAAACCCTAAGGAGAAAGGGGTTACTGCCAGGGGGGCAGAACCCCACGTAAAAGGGGCACCGGGGTCCAGGGAGGGACATGGGGCCCGTAGCAGGAACCAAGTTGGATCACCGGCCTGCTAAGGGTGCTCTGAGCTGCAATTTGAGCCTAATTCCCGAAGTGACCAGCAGGAGGCGCCGCAGGGGTGAGTCCCGCCCGGTTACAGAGTCCAAAACAGAATGGCTCTCTCAATTGTTGGGAGCACTTAGATAATTAACAGGGAACTTTGTGGGATAAAGAGAAATTTATTATGTGCCTCTACCAAACATTGCTTATAAGCATTTAATTACCTGTTCAAATCCACTCCACCTTCATAAGTTAATGGATGAAATACTGAAAGAAGAGGGAAAAAGAGCCATTTGCACAGTGTAGATAAACATGGCTTTCTTTTTTTCAATTCACACACCAACTGTAAACTACATGAATATTTAACTGTGCTACACATCTATGCAATTCCACTCACCTCACACCTACTGCAAGTTATAGCTTGTTTCAAGCCTTTTGATGTATAGAAAAGCATGAGCTAGGCCAAAGAGGAAAAAAACAGTTTCAGATACCACATTTCCTGACTCTGTGTATTTCCCTAGCACGTTTTCTGTGATTTCAAAGACTCTCAGTACCTGGATACACAACAGTCATCTTATTACATCATTATAAGAGTCTATCATCACAGTGGACTAATCCCCTACCTGTAAGAAAGTGAGAATTTTGTAAACTGTGATTAAGTGATAAGCTGAGAGGTTTGGTGATTTAGGGTTAGTTCAGTATTAACACCCCCCCCCCCCCAAATATTACTACTTCATTAGCTCTCTGCAGGACTAACATACTAATAGGTCCCTAGGATGGATTTCAGATCTCTATCTCTTGCTCCCCAGGAAGATAAACATTGGACGCAATTCAGAGACATAAAACTTAGCTTAGTACAACTAAGCTACATGGTGCCTCACATTCAGCTACATCTAAATAAAAGCTCTGTAACAACACTAACAAGAACTGATTCCATGGTTGTTTGGCTTAGAGGTGGTTATAAAGGAAACTCAACAATGTGTGTGCAGGGGAAAGATGCTTACAACAGATAAAGGTGTTTTATCCACTCCCCACTGCCCCTTTCTGAAACTACTTGGTTTGGCAAAATGTTATGTGTGTTTCCTCCCTGAGAAGTTAGTTAATGTATTAAAAAACCAACTAAAGTAGACATCAGATTTCTGATGTAGCAGACTTTCAGTAGCTTAATGCAGAGAACGCCATCGTGAGAGAACTGCTTTTGATGCTGCAAACAGTTTTCAGTCACTCAGAAAATAATGTATTACTTTTCTTTAATATTCTGGGCTAATTATAGCAAAGACAGAGCAATAAGACTCTCAAAATAAAGATCACAAAAAAACTAAAAGAGGAAACCTAAGTGAGTCAAAGAGTTACTGTCGCTAGAGTGGCACACAGGGAGAAGCCCAGCGACCTATTTATCCTTTCCCTTCCCTCCCACTTTCTTCTTGGAAACCAGTGTTACCCACATGAACCTGAGGTTTCATACTGCAATTTCTGGGCAGAAATGTGAAATACACAAGAGACTATTTTAGCACCAAATTGCCATCATCATTGACTTGAGTAAATCACAGACAAAAATATTGTCCATCTCCCTTGACTGTCATTTTAAGTGCAACAAGGGTGACCAGATGTCCCGATTTTATAGGAACAGTCCCGATATTTGGAGGTTTGTCTTATATAGGTGCCTATTACCACTCCCCTGCCTCCGTCCAGATTTTTCACACTTGCTCTCTGGTCACCCTAAGTGCAACATCTACACACAATACATAATCAAACATTTCTCATTTATATAATGTATTCTGGGAAGACAGACATTACAAGAAAGGGAAAATGTTTTAGAAGATGAGTCACTATTTCCAGTGGAAAAGGACTGGCAATTTTCTCAAGTACTGAAGGCTCAAACACAGGCTTGATGCATGTTCAACGCAGGCAGCATGGAAACCTGTCCCTCTGAGTTTAGTTAGAATGTCAAAAAAGTGATTCTTTAGAGAATTTTACAATTTACCATTGTGGGCTGCAATGGCTTCCCTTCCCTTCTGCTTGTAGCCAAATATTAAGTCAATCCATTCATGGAGATGTTCTGACACATACTGGCTTTCTAAGGCATTTTGGCTCTTCTGAAGAAAGTCATCAGGATCTATCAAGAGAAAGTTCAATCAATACAAAAATCTACTACTGTTAAAATGTGGATGAACTCTCCTCTCTCACTCCACCCCAGACATTCCATGGAGAAACCTTCCAGATTTATTAAAATAAGACTACTTTAGCTATTTAGTAACATTTTGAAAAAAGTATCTGATTTATACATTCATATAAGAATATGATCTTCATTTATTAACAGCCACTCTATATTATTCCTCCTCCAATATCTGCACTTCATAGAATAATAGGATTGGAAGGGACCTCAGGAGGTCATCTGGTCCACACCTCAAAGCAGGACCAACACCAACTAAATCATCCCAGCCAGGGCTTTGTCAAGCCTGACCTTAAAAACCTCTAAGGAAGGAGATTCCACCACCTCCCTAGGTAACCCATTCCAG
>NC_133770.1:233982041-234003911 GCF_003597395.2 Chelonoidis abingdonii
ATCTGCTGAGGGCCCTGGGCTTGGTGGTACGCCCAGGGGGTCCAGAAACCCCACTGCTGAGGACCATGCTCCTGCTGGGTCTCGGGGAACACAGCAGCAGGTCTGTCAGCGTCCAGGTATGCGCTGTCCGCTCGTGAAGAGACTGATGCCTGGTGAGACGGCCACGGAAGGGCTGAACGGGAGTGATACGGGTCCATCACTCCCGATGGCGGAGACCTCCTCGGTGCCAGAGATCGGTGCCGTGAGCCATACTGGTGCCGCGATTGAGACCGGGACCTGCCACCAGCGCGGTGCTGGGAGGTCGACTTGGATCTGGATCGTCGACGGCGAGAACGGCTCCTCGAGTCACAGTGCCGGTAACAATGGCTCGAGCCCAAGCTGTGCCGGGAATATCGGACCGGCATGAAGATGACTTACGCCGCGAGTACGACCGGTACCGCCGCGGAGAGCGGTGCCGGGACTGCGAGCGGCGTCGCGAGCGAGACCTCCGTCGGGACCGGGAGCGGTGCCGGGATCTTGACGGTGATCGGTGCTGACTTGAGGAGTCCAGGGACGGTGCTCGCATGGTCATAGGCTTGCCCTTCGATTGAAGAACCCGCACCGGCGGTGCCAGGGATTGGGGCAGCATAGGCTCCGTCAACGCGATGAGGTCCCTGGTTGAGGAGAATGTCTCGGGCGTAGATGGGACCACCAGCTCGACCCCAGATCTTAGCGGGGAGCTGGGAGGGACCGGACTCAACGGACCTCCCGGGCCCGGAGTTGACGAAATCCCTGGCACAGCCGTCGCGGCCGGAGTCGGCGATGGGTGCTCTGTCCGAGCCTGCTTAGCCGGGGTGCAGGACGTTGACGGTCTTTTCCCGGGGCCGGGCGCCGGAGAAGGACGGTGCCGTGGCGTTTTCGCGGGCCCAGAGTCGTCCGGTGCCGGAGCCGAGGCGGCACTCAGTGCCAAGGACGAAGGGTCAAGCGCCGCTTCCATTAGCAGAGTCTTTAGGAGCTGATCTCGCTCCTTTTTGGTCCTTGGTTGGAAGGCCTTGCAAATTCGGCACTTCTCAGAGATATGCGATTCCCCAAGGCACTTTAGGCAGGCGTTGTGGGGATCGCTAGTGGGCATCGGCTTCTTGCAGGCAGAGCATGGCTTGAACCCCGGCGAACCGGGCATGAGCCCGGCGCCGGGGAGGGCTAGAGCCCAAAGCCCGCTAACTATATACAACAAGAACTATTAACTACAACTAATCTAAACTTCACTAACTATAACTAGAACTACAAATAGAACTAGAAAAAAAACGACGAACAAGGAGAAGCTAGGGATGTGGAGGACAGCTATGCCGCACTCCACAGTTCCAACGACCGACACGACGGTAAGAAGGAACCGGGGAGCGGGCGGCCGGCAGGGATATATAGCAGCTGCCATGGCGGCGCCACTCTAGGGGGCGACCTGCCGGCCCGCTGGAGTTGCTAGGGTAAAAGTCTTCCGACGAGCGTGCACGCTTGGCGCGTACACCTACTGGAATGGATATGAGCAATCACTCGAAGAAGAAACCTCCTTTCCCAATTCAAGTTTCTCGGATGTCAGTGAAGCATAATTTACCAGCTCCAAACATCTACCTGACAGATCTCCTTTAGTTTTTTAAAAGACATTAAGAACAATGAGAAGGCTTTTAAGATGCTTCAATTACAATATTTCTGTGATGCTTAAAAACAGAAGATACAAAAAAAAAAAAGATATACTATAATTCTAAACCCTCAAAGTGGGCTGCACTATAAAAGCCCAAGTTCCAATTATATTTAGCGAGGAAAGGAACTTGGTAGAATAATCTCATGATCTTCATTAACATCTCCAACTAAAGATCTGATCAAAATAAAACTGAAAAAAAGGAAAAGCAGCCCACCAGAAGCCATGTGACCATTCAGAGAAGGAATTTAAACCTATCTCCAGTGCCAAGCTCAAACCAAGCGTAGCAAAGCAGTCTTCACCTCCATAAGGAAACAATCAACAGAAATTTAAAATTTTTGAAATGGAAAAAAGAACAGAGCAGTCAGGTAATGTGACCTCAAGCAGCTTCTGGCTACTTACTTCTTTGAAGTCTGTTGCACCATCCAGACAGTTTTTCCAGGTTTCTGCAATACTAGACATAATACAAGTCAAAGGTATATTGGTCAGGAAAGTACGTTAAGCCCCATATAAGCATGCAATTTAAAGAAAACCATTATTTAGTGAAAAATAAATCTGTTAAATTCAATTTAAACAAACCTGTTGAACGTTCTGTCAGCATGATCAAACTTTCCATTTTGTAAACAAAGCATGTACTCTGGTGCTAGGGAGATAAGAATGGAAGTCAGATCTGTCCAAATTCTGCTTATTTTCAAACCCAACAGGTATTCAAAAGACTTGCAATGAAATCAATCTTACCAACTCTAACAAGATAGAACAGAACATAACCTGGAGACGAATAATGGCTGCCATACATAAACTTAGGCTCAGGCATTTCCCGATAACGTGTCTGCAACATATTCAAAAAAAGACAAATTGTTTAAAATTAGAGTAGTATTTTCTTCTTGTATTAAACACATGTTTATCAGAAAACTTAAGCTAGGATTATACACTTCTTCTCATTCAGATAAAAAACACAATACAAAGCTTTTAAATTGTATACTTAATCTCAGGAAAGAATTCCTGTATTTATTTTATTTCTATACACAATATCTGACATGCATTCCTAGTAAGCTGAAAAGAGCAGAACAGGCTAAACGTGGAAAAAACCAAGGTGTATTGGCAGTTTGCATTTCTGTAAGTTTATAGCATTTCTGTAAATTCAGTGTTATAGCTCTTCTTCACATCTTAGGATAAGTTAAAGGTTACACTTCTTTAAATCATCCATAACAATCATAGACCAATAATCTACATAAGTTTCCAAACATGTATCACTACAGTGGTTTTTTAAGTGTTTCATTTGGACATGCTGCCTTTCCATATGCAATTCCAACTCAATGGTATCTATTAGCAGAGACTAATACATTCAAGGTACCTCTTGAAATCAGAATGCATGCCAATACAAATAAAGCAATCAACTGATTCAGATTATAGAATCAAAGAAACGTAGGGGTGGAAAATCAGAATTTGCATTAAGAATCTTTATTTCTTTAAAATCCTGCTCTCTTTTTCACCAGTAAAGATGCTACTGATTTGGCAAAATTTCCTGTCCCAGTGCTTCTTAAAGAGATAAGCAGTTCAGTAGCATGGGGATAATTATTAAAGGATATTTATGTTCTTCATATGATTGTTCCTTTACGATAAATTAATGCTGCCAATAAGACAGGTCCTTTATAGAATAATATACTAGGATTCTCTAAAGTGGTTTTGCAGCTTTATGTCTAAGAATTACAATCATGAAGTCTAATGCCAGTGAAGAGATGGGGATCTTTCAAACACCGCATTTATATGTTAGATTGCTCATGAAAAAAAAAAAAATTCCTGCCTGATGTGGAATGGAAAGGAATTTCTTACGTGGTATTGTCTATAACTGCATACAAAGTACAGTGGCAGTACTCCATTTCAGGTATTAATCATTCACTTTTTACCCTGGTCTTCTGCCATGTGTGTGGATTTTTTATTTATTTATTTTTTAATAGTCTCCCACTTCCCCCTCCCCATTAAACCCCTTTTCTTACAGACTTATGCCATGTCTATACTAGCAAGCTTATGGTGGCACAGCTGTATCAGTACAACAGTGCAACTGTAAGATCGCTCATGTAGCCACTCTATGCTAACAGGAGAGAGCTCTCCCATTGACATAATAAAACTACCTAAACAAGTGGCAGTAGCTATGTTGGCAGGAGATACGCACTATGCACCAAGTGCTTATGCTGGCAAAACTTGTATCACTTGAAGGGGTGCTTTTTCCACCCCCCTCGAATGACATATGTTTTGCCAACATAAATATAGACATGGCTTTAGAAGCATGTGCCTATGTTCTACTTTAATTTGTAACTATACTGTTTGTTAAAACAGATTCTTATGTTCTCCTTAAGAATAATTTGACTCATCCACACACACAGCTACCAATGTGATATATGCCATCATGTGCCCGCAATGCCCCTCTGCCATGTACATTGGCCAAACCGGACAATCTCTATGCAAAAGAATAAATGGACACAAATCAGATGTCAAGAATTATAACATTCAAAAACCAGTTGGAGAACACTTCAGTCTCCCTGGCCACTCGATTACAGACCTAAAAGTCGCAATATTACAACAAAAAAACTTCAAAAACAGACTCCAAAGAGAGATTGCTGAATTGGAATTAATTTGCAAATTGGACACCATCAAATTAGGATTGAATAAAGACTGGGAGTCGATGGGCCATTACACAAAGTAAAACTATTTCCCCACGCTTATTTTGCCCTCCCACAGTTCCTCACATCTCCTTGTCAATTGCTGGAAATGGGCCATTTTCATTACCACTACAAACAGTTCTTTTTCTCTCCTGCTGATAACAGCTCACCTTAACTGATCACTCTCCTTATAGTGTGTATGGTAACACCCATTGTTTCGTGTTCTCTGTGTATATATCTATCTTCCTTCTGTATTTTCCATTGCATGCATCCGATGAAGTGAGCTGTAGCCCACGAAAGCTTAGGCTCAAATAAATTTGTTAGTCTCTAAGGTGCCACAAATACTCCTGTTCTTTTTGTGGACACAGACTAACACGGCTACTACTCTGAAATCTTAGATATTTAAGTTTGCACTATTAGTTATGTATACATTGAATTCCACACCACACTAACTTAATACAGGTAGAGTTTGCTTCTGATGTTTGCAGTCTAAGTTTCAATAACAGTTTTAAGAATTGCAGAACATAGGAAATACAGTGAATAATCCTAGAAATATCTGAATACAAATAATACAAGCATGTTTATTTTATTTTTGTATTGTGCAAATTTCATCCTCACAAGACATGCTACATGGAAAACGGAGTCCTCTTAGTAATAAGATTTGTAGGACACAAATTATAAAACAAAAAAACTGAACTCCACATACCAGCAGTCTTTCCAGCCTTTCTTTATTCAGAGCACCAACTGGTTTACTAAGGTCCCGGAATGTTTCAGGCTTTGTCAAATCTAAAAGAGAAAAGAAATTAATCTGTATGGATTGGTCCCACTGATAGGAATCACTTGTAAACCAATATTATAAAACAACATTTTCCTCCCCTTCCTACAGGCACAAGAAGCTCTCACACCAGGGCCTGGCCTACACTATAGAGTTAGGTCAATGTAAGGCAGCTTACACTAAAATGTAGCTCCCACTGATGTAACTCACCCATCACACTGACTTAACTCCACCTTCATGAGAGGTATAGCGCTTAGTTTGATGTAGTTAGGCGACACAGTGCCAGTGCATTGCTTACATCAATTGTCGGTGCCTTTCAAAAGCTGTACCACACTGTCCCACACTGCCAGTTAAATCAGTGCAAGTGCTCCTGATGAGGACATGCACCACCAACACAAGGTGCGTAGTGTGGACATGCAAAAGCTATTAAATTACTGCAGTGGTTGCATGTAGACATAAAACTTAGGTTGACTTAATTTTGTGGTGTAGACTTCCTGTAAGTGACTACACCCTGTTCCCAACTTTAGTTTTTCAGCTTACCTAAAAAGTTGCACACCATGGCTAGCTCTGGAATAGGATTTTGTTATATGTTCCACAACACTACGATTGGGCAAACATCTCCCATCTGTTAACATGGACCCCAGTGGCCTTGAGGCACAGATAAATGGCATATCTTCCCCCTACCATTCCTTAAGTAACTAGACACCTTCATTGTGTCACAGCAACATTGTTTGACTAGGAGGTGTCTGAGTGGGAGCTGAGAAGCACAAGTGAAGACACACTGGACCCATTAACAGCAAAGGCATTCACAGCTTTGAAGTGGGCAAGCTACCAGCAACACAAACATGTTACAATTAGAACCGTACTCAGGAAGCACCCTGCCTTGAACCCCCCTTTTTTAGGAAGCATTTCTCAGAAAGTGGTGATAGTCCCAGTCTAGCAACACCTGGTCCATGAATTTCTTCTGTACCTTATCAGTCTGTTCCATGCCAGATTATCATATGATTGCTCCATATAGACTTATAAGAAAATGCAATAATCTCAACAGCTTTTTGACCACCAGATATTGTTGACTCATTCATAAAAAATATTGTGGAAGAAGACAATGTGGCCCTTTTAGCAAGCACCTCAAAAGATTTTACAAACATTAGTTAAGATTCAGGCCTCACCAAGCATTAGCGCCATTTTACAGACGGGGAAATCAGGCATGGTCACTTGCTTGACACAACAGAGCTGGGATTAGCATACTGATTAACATCCTGTTCCTTACCCTCCAACCTCAGGGTGATGTGGCATGATTTTTATGCAGTGTAAAAGCAGCAGTTTTAGATATGTACATCATGTGCACATTATGTTTTTTCCTTCTATATATATTGTTTACCTAATTCTGAACTAGAATAATCTGCTATGATCCAAGGAAATACAGGATACTGGGAGAGATCATTGCAGCTCCGATCAGCCAGATTGTTGAGATGAAGAAGGTACTGGTAGTTTGAAATATGACCTCGCTGCCATTGCAACATGTAACTCTCAGCCGTCTGCTCTGTAATATGATTTTCTTAAAACAAAACAAAAAAAAATTAACTTCTTTCTCTATTCTAAAATATATTTAACTTTACAGCACCTTGAATTATTTCACTGCATTATATACTGCAGATGTGTAGTAGTTTAAACAATCTAATTAAAACATACCTATCCATAGCTTTAAAATGCATTAAAATCATTAAGTCGTCCAATTGACTAGACAGGGGGAAAAGACTTAACATCTGTGAAAGTAAAGAGAAACATGACGTCTACAGTATTTGAAGAATTTTCTTCATAGCAGTGAGAAGATTCTGGATCATGGCTTACTAAGGGATGAGACTACATGAAAGGAATTTGTTTTGCTAGGGAGTAACTAACGGTGCCTGCTTAACATCTGTTAATGAAATGTGGTCTCACCTTTCCGTGAACGAGGTCCTGTTTAACAAACAGATTGGATGAAGGTGCAATACCAACACCATACAGAAAAAAGGAAATGGTTACAGGAAGATCTCTTTGCCTGTGGAATACGGAGTGGAGTGTCTGTCAGAGATCTTCCCCTCCATTAGCTCCAAAACCAAATAATACATTTCTAATGGAAGTATGGATATGCAAACCATACTCTTAAAGGAAAAGCTGGCCTGAGCTGACAGACAATTTCCAGAACATGGTACTGTTGCCACGCTGGCTGCTTCTTTGATTATATTTGAGCATATCTGAGTAGATTCTGCTATCTCTCACCTCTGGGACATACACTGCGTTTATCATAGACTAAGGGGGTTGGGATTTGTATGTCAGCCTCTTATTAAATTATTCACAGAACATTAATTATGTTATTCATTAACCAATCCTGTTGTTAACACCCTCATTGAGTCCGTAAGATGAAGAGATAGTAGGATGCACTGTTGAGAGCTATTTCACAAATACATGTTGTCACAAAGTGAACTCCTCCTAACAATATTGGCCCACACTGTAGTTTTAATCCTACTGATGAATGACTGGCATTCATCTCATTTAAAAAACCAAAGAAGTCAACAATCAAGGTGGAAGATACAATCTTCCACAACTAGAAGGCACAGTTACAAAGGCTGATACAGGCAACTTGGGGGTGGTGGCATAGCAGACGACAGGTCCTTTAACACTATCAAAGATCAGATGCAAGTCTGTGGATGGCTCCTAGAAACCAATCCCCCTGCCAACCTCCACCAAAAATAAAAAATCTTTGGCTAGTTACAGTGCAAGCATGATAACCTATTGCGAGGGGAAGAGAGAGGCCTATATATGCTCCTACAGTATGGATATGTAGAAACCGGATATTCTTCACACCCTCTCATTCGCCTTCCCCTGCAGCTACCCAGTAACTTTTATAGAACAGGGGTTGGCAACCTTCGACACGCAGCCCATCAGGGTAATCTGCCAGCAGCCGACAAGACATTTTGTTTACGTTGACTGTCCACAGGCACGGCCCCTGGCATCTCCCAGTGGCCGCGGTTTGCCGTTTCTGGACGATGGGAACTGCGGGAAGCAGCATGGGTGACCGCCGCTTCCCGCAGCTCCCATTGGCCAGGAACGGCAAAACGCGGCCACTGGGAGTTGTGGACAGTCAATGTAAACAAAATGTCTCACGGCCCGCTAGAAGATTATCCTGATGGGCAGCGTGTCAAAGGTTGCTGACTCCTATTATAGGGGGTACAGGTGGCCTCTAAACGGACTGCCACATGCCCAAAAGTCTACAGAGGAATGGAGTTTTCCACCTATTAAAAAGATGCATAAATGTGACCTACCTCTTCCCACACATCAAGACAACAGAACCCAGCACATTTCCCACAAGGGAAAAAAGTAGGACATTTAATAAATAAATGGTTTCAAACCTAGATATGTTGCAATATAGAAATAGAGCTCATCTCGATCTTGAGAGTTGTAGAATTTTAAGTAGATGTCAGAACACAGGTCATTTTCTGTGCAAAATACTTCTAGACCCTTTGAAATTAAAAGGAGAAAAATTAAGTCTAGAAATTCAGCGACAAATCCTACTGTCCATGTTACTAACAGCTGATTTCAGTTAGTGACATCCAAAAATTAAGACTGTTCCCACACAAGAAGTTTGTCAGCAGTTTTGCCAAATATTGGCTAATACACTGCCTGTTGTAAAGATTCCTCCCCTCCTCAGCCATATACACATGCACTTTCTTGTACTCAGAGAAAGGAAATTTATGGCTGTACACAATTGATCCAAATGAGACAATCTAACAATTTCATATACAATTCACACTACACATTTTAACTTTATAAAATATATACTAATTGACTGAAACAAAGCCAAAGTGAGCCCCTGTGGGTGCCTCCTAGAGTTTACATTTACATTATGTTAAAAACAAACAAAAACACTGGAAGTATACAACCAAGATCTCACTGCAGAATTGTTGTGCTGCCCCATTGCCACTCGTTCACATCAATGATGTAACCTAACACAATTTCCTTTTTGTACTTCAAGATTATATATAATCTTTAGAACTCACATTTACCAACCTGGCCATTTTGCAGAAGAATATGTAATTTTAAAAAAATCATTAGGGATGTCAATATACCCCAAATCTAGGTACTGTAAAGCCAATGTATAAACCAAATTACTCTATGGCAAACAAAAGAAAATAGGTCTGTTATTTCACTGTAATATAGATCAGTAGAACCTGAGAGTGTACTTAAGTTTCCATCTCATTCACACATTGGAATGATCAGCAAATTAAATAAAATCCTTTTTGGCATAAGATCTGGACTAGTCTCCACTAATAACAAACTGAAATATTAAATTTTAAGAAGTAACTATGGAAGAGGCCCTCACCCCTCATACAGACAGTTCACTGTTCCTTTCAGATTATAACTTCTACCTTGCTAACAAAACGTAAATGGTAGGTGAAAACTGCAGTCTTATTCTTAATTCATACTTCTCAGAAAGCAAGAGGAGTTTCTCTGAATTTATCCAATGGGAGAAAAAGTAAGTGTGAAAGGTATTAGCAATATATGTAGCTAAAAGTAAACAACTCCAACTCACCAATGGCATTAGACCATGTCTTCTTTTGTAGATGCGACGGACATTGTGCATCATTATGTGAACCACAGGTTTCTGTAAAATAAAAATCAAGACATACCCCAAAAGCATTAATATTTTACAGATTCTTATATATGATATCGGTAACATTCAAGGAAATTAAACAAGGATTATTTTGTTTGTAGGCATGTAATGCCCTGGAGGCAAGACTGATCAGCCACATTAGAGAAGAAACTACCCCTGTTCCCCTACGGAAATAGTTATTTTGTAGCAGAAATAATTACTTTGCTATTGGCAGCTTCCCAGACTGAGGCGCAACTTTAGTGGCAACTCCATTGTTCACGGATCATTCTAAAAATTTTCACAAACACCACTAGTCACACAACAATATAAGGCAAAAATGAGGAAGTTGTCAGAATATGGAAAGGGCCCTTGAAGAGTAAGCATGCTGGGAAAAATATTTGCTGGCTATGGATACCATCTTACGGACAAACATAAAATAGCATTTCTTTTACCTAACACAGCACAAGGTGGCAGTGGAGCTGACTTTAGGACATTACAAACCTATAGTGAGTGGTAATCTATTGTAGGTTCAGGAACAGATTTTTAAACAATTGTTTTAGAATAATTTTAATCCTTTGACCGCGCAAACCAAAAACAATCCCATGAATGAAGCAGCAATGATCAACCAGTTTAATCTACAACACCCTCATGGAAAAAAAAGGTTTAGTAGGTCAGGAACTGGAGAGCCCCATACATGTAGTTAACCTTGTTTTGATTTAACTAGACACAGAATGTATTCAAATCTCCAGTATGCAGGGACAGTACTTCAGAATAAGGTCCTATACATCGTAAATTACATGGACTATTCAGACAAGGAAAGTCTACCATGCAATTGAATAACTGCTATTAGGCCAGTAATCCAATGAAAATAATCTCTTTCTGACAAATCAAAAAGTAAGAACTATGTTTTCATTTCAATGAAATAGTCAAGATCAAGAAACAGTCTCGGTAATTTAAGTGATATGTATAGTATTACATATGAACAGTCAACACAGGAAAACTGTGGAAAATTAAAATGGTTATTACTTTAATCAGCACAACAAATTACATCTATGTAAGTGCTTATTGCATGTGTTCCAAGAGGAGGCATTTTCTTATGAGGAGCAATCTAGAAAAAAGAAATTATATATGGTACATAGATAAGCAGGGTGGAAAAAAAAATCCCATGAAATTTTGTTTACTTACAGGATACCCATTAAGAGGCTGGAAATACAGGTTTGCATCAGTGATGCATACGTGCCCTGGATTAGTCACCAGTGGTGTCACCATTTCTGCTTCACATTCCATATGCAAGGTTTCAGAAACATTTTGAAATCTGAGAAAAGTAACAAAAAAAAAAACAACCCACAAACAAAAAAAGTCAATTTATCTCTCACTGGTTCCTGCTTAACTGCAATGGTCACATGCTGCTCTAGAAATGTTTCTATGTGCACCTTATTGCATGCCTAAAACAGGTTCTCTGAAAACTGTACCAGAGTCCTCTCTCCATCTTCCCTGCTACTCCAAAGTAGAAGCTGTTACACAGTCTCCATCACATTCTGCAGCAGCCATCATTATAAAGCACTGGCAGCTTCACACGCACTGCTGCATTTTTCACAATCCGTTCAGAAATGCCATATTTCCACCAGAAACTCATGGATAAGAACTCAGAACAGAATGAAGATGTATAAACTTTATAGTAGAGAATTTTCCATCCTCTATGCTAAATGTAAGTTGCTACTGAGTCATAATGCAAAGAGAATTAAGATCCTCTAAATTAAAATGCACATGCTGTGGTAAACAAGATTAGCTTTTGTTATTCTCTAAACAAGCTTGAATTTTGTAGTAAAAAATAATTAGAAACATACCGGTTTTTATCAAATGATGTTCTAGCCAAACGTGACTGCAATATAGCAGTTATCTAATGAAAAAAGGTTAAAATGTTTTATGTTCCTAATTGCAGTCGGATCATCATCATTAACAACAACAACAACATGCCCTTAAAATATGTCATTGGATTTACCATGGCAGCCTGATCTCCCAGCTTGTCCAGGTGAGAGGCCCGGTAGAGCTATTAAAAAAGGAGTTAAAATTAAATACTATATAGTTCACACTATAGTCAATAGAAGTTGAGGGCACTCAGCAGACTTGCACACAGACTGTCAACAGAGAAATGACGTGAAATAATTGTAAAAGAAATTATTACTCAGATCTACTGTTCAAATTTGAAGTCATTTTACTATCTGGTCTATACAGACAAGCACCATCAAGAAACAAAAAGTTTTCTAAGAGACGTATAAGGCAGATTTCAAAATGAGCACTATGTTTGATTAGTGTACTTTATCACAGGTGCTCCAAGCAAATCGGTAGTACTCTTAGGCAAGTGTCCTAAATCCTTCTATTTGCCTTCAGACGGTGAAGCTATTCAAACTATTTGCTTAGAGAGAGTCTGCCTATATCACATATTCCAAAACTGGATGATGTGGTGGTGAAGTTTGCAAAGCTGTCGAACACTTGTACCTGAAGTAGAGTCTGTATAACATCATCCACCTTCCCAGCAACATCCAACTGGAAGAGGTATTCAGTTTTACCCTAACAAAGACAAAAAGTACGTTTAATACTGGATGAGGGACTATAATTAGGCACAGTACCAAAAGACCGCACACTCTCTAGCCAAAATGTATTTTAAAAGAAGGTGTCATTCTTGAACTATTTTGGATTTCATACTCATGACAAATATACAATAAATTACAAAATGCAGCTTTGTTGGAGTAAATTTGCTTTTTAAGCAGTATTTGGCAGGCTATTTAGTATTTAATAAACATTTTGAGACAAGTTTTCAGATTATTATAGTGTTAGAGGTAGAGCTGTCAAGCGATTAAAAAGTTAATCAGGATTATAAAAATTAATCATGATTAATCACACAATTAATTGCACTGTTAAACAAGAGAACACAATGTATTTAAATATTTTTGGATTTTTCTACATTTTCGAATATATTTATTTCAATTACAATGCAGAATACAAAATGTAAAGTACTCACTTTATATTTTTGATTACAAATATTTGCATTGTAAAAAATAAAAGAAATACACCTTTATCTTGATATAACGCTGTCCTTGGGAGCCAAAAAATCTTATCGTGTTATAGGTGAAACCATGTTGTACTGAACTTGCTTTGATCCACCGGAGTGCGTGGCCCGGCCCCCCGGAGCACTGCTTTACTGCGTTATATCCAAATTCGTGTTATATGGGGTGGCGTTATATCGAGGTGGCGGTGTAGTATTCAATTCACCCATACAAATACTGTAGTGCAATCTCGTTATCATGAAAATTGAACTTACAAATGTAAAATTATGTACAAAAAAAAAATGTAAAACTTTAAAGCCTACAAGTCCACTCAGTCCTACTTCTTGTGCAGCCAATCGCTCAGAAAAGCAAGCTGTTTTACATTTGCAGGAGATAATGCTGCCTGCTTTTTGTTTACAATGTTACCTGAAAGTGAGAACAGGTGTTTGCACGGCACCACTGTAGCTGGCATCTCAAGATATTTATGTGGTAGATACACCAAAGATTCATATGTCCCTTCATACTTCAACCACCATTCCATAGGACATGCATCCATGCTGATGATGGGTTCTGCTCGATAACAATCGAGAGCAATGTGGACTGACGTTCATTTTCATCATCTGAATCAGATGCCACCAGCAGAAGGTTGATTTTCTTTTTTGGTGGTCCGGGTTCTGTAGTCTCCGCATCAGACTGTTGCTCTTCTAAGACTTCTGAAAGCATGCTCCACACCTCATTCCTCTCAGATTTTGGAAAGCACATCAGATTCTTAACCGTGGGTTGAGCTGTAGCTATCTTTAGGAATCTCACATCGGTACCTTGTGTTTTGTGAAATCTGCAGTGAAAGTGTTCTTAAGATGAACAACGTGCTCGGTCATCATCTGAGACTGTTTAGCAAATCTGGTACATCAATACCTTGCAATGCTGCTACAAAAGTGTCATGTGAACACCTGTTCTCACTTTCAGGTGTCATTGTAAACAAGTGGGCAGCATTATCTTCCGTAAATATAAACAAACTTATTTGTGTGAGCGACTGGCTGAAGAAGAAGGAGGACTGAGTGGACTTGTAGGCTCTAAAGTTTTACACTGTTTTCTTTTTGAGTGCAGTTATGTAACAAAAAAACATTCTACATTTGTTTAAGTTGCATTTTCACGAAAAAGATTGCACTACAATATTTGTATGAAGTGAACTGAAAAATACTATTTCTTTATCATTTTTGCAGTGCAAATATTTGTAATAAAAATATAAAGTGAGCACTGTACTCTTTGTACTGTGTTGTAATTGAAATCAATATATTTGAAAATGTAGAAAAACAAAAAATATTTAAAGTAATTTCAGTTGGTATTCTATTGTTTAACAGTGCAATTAAGACTGCGATTAATCGTGATTAAAATTTTTGAGTTATCTGCAATTAATAGACAGCCCTAGTTAGAAGCAAAAGCTTTTAAATGCTTGTACACATAAAACAAAGGGTCAACATATTTATTTGTAACTTTAGAACCAGTACACGCTTATCTATCAACTGACGTTTTTATTGTAGGATATGTTTAGTGCTACTGTATACCTTTTAGACAAAAGTTTCTAAACTACAACATCTTAGAAGATCAGGCTATACAGGTTAATTGCAGTACAGGTCTCTGAATGAAGAAGAATATGTACAATGGAAAACACACTACATTAAAAACAAGGTTCAATTTTAACTATCTGCATTTAGGTCTGCACTCTATTTTATCACCGCAAGGAAATCACAGAATCTTCTGACAACCCTTACATATGGTATAAAAGTATATCAAATAAACTCCTACAATTTTTTAAATATATAACCTAATGAGGCAAAATGAATACTAAGAGGTATTTGGTGACATTGGGATATAGGAGGATGCAATGAAAGGTTTATTTTGCAGAAGAGCCGCTTTTCAGGCTCAAAGAACTAGTGAGATCTGATTTTACAGTCCCAGTTCACAGAAGGTAGAAAGCAATCCAACTAAGGGAAAAAAAAAGTTTGATAGTGAAGAAAATAGGAAGTCTCAAAGAACTTGGGATTGGAGTGAAGAGAAAGAGGGTTGAACAATAAAATATTTCTGGTGCTAGTCTGATAAGACGACCCTTATAGCACGTTTCAGGAATTGTAACTTTTCTTCAATGGCTAGGAGTGGCTCTGGGAGATCAAGACGCCTTTACAAACTTTAAAGCTAGAGAACAGTTTTGGGTTATTTAGAGCCATCACAGGCAAAAGGGATCTCAGAAAAAGTCCATCTCCCCAGTCCCATGGAAAGATAACAACAAAAACAACAACAACAACAACTACTCAGGATATTCTGATTTGCTGGAGAGTGTTACTACATAGGTGCTAAATGGAGAGGACCAGTGGAGTTTCAAAACACATATACCTAAACTTAGCACCAGAGTGAATGGTTTGGCAACAGCAGAATGAGTGAGACCTTGAAGCTATGGAAGAAACACTAGGTTTCTTGTTTTAACATGCAGCGATACAGCTGCATCTCTTTATGGTGTTAGTTATGATTCCCTACCACCCATATAAATAAGAATTAATTAGGAACAGAAATGACAAGGACAAGACAGGAAAAAAAAAAATCAGCTCCAGTACCTAAAAATAATTGACATGAACTGGACCAAAAAAGTTCCTCCCAACTAGTTAGCCTTCAGTAAATTTGAATTCTGGAGTAAGGACTCAATCTCTTCCTGTCAAGCTCAATTCAGCTGGGTTTCTTGCTGTCCAGAACTGTAACAGGGCGTGCAGGGCCCCTTTGCTCATGCCTCTGCTCGGTTCCAAAAACCACTCAGAGATCTTCTGCAATCATCGGTGCAGTTTATTTACAGCGTGTAATCCCACTGTCTTTTCACCATCTAAAGCTTGGAGGTTTCAGCCTTAAGGGCTTCTCAATCTCTGCAACCGGGGGGAGAGGGTAAAGGGGCTACCCCTCTACTGTCACTCTCTGCCTTCCCCCTTTCTGTCTGCCCCACCTTGACTTCCTTCTCCTGAGGCTTTTATGCAGCCCCAGGCTAACTGGGCTGGCAGATGTTTCCCCTTTGTCAATCAGACACAGGTTTCTACCTCTCTTAATTGGAGCTGGCATGACAGAGGGCTGGCTCAGCAGTCCCAGCCGAGCACCCTGTCACAGGGACCTTTTCTTGTCAATAAGGTTTTATTGTCTGTCCTGCCAACACACTGCTGGTGAATAAGGGGAAAAAGCAGTGCAACAAGATTTTCACTGTTTCCCCCTAACTTTCAAGAGTGCTTATGCTTTATGAATAGAGATCCAGTTAATAAAGAGTACACAGAAAACCTAAAAAAGTTGTGAAGAGAGCAAGAGACCATTTCCAAGATATGTTGCTGTTCATTATAGAAATAGGAATTTGTGGGCTGTGTTATCCTTGAAATCTTGCTCTTATTTAAGGAAGATAGAATATCTTGAGCAATCTAAACAATTCTTGTGCCTGTTCACTCTTTTCCAGTAACTTTTGGGTAAGAACGAAGTTTGTTGGTATTTGAACGCTTATGTTCTTTCACAGCGTATTTATAAAAGCTAGTTTCTTTGCACTGCATTTTCTTTCATTTGCCTTTCCTTGATCTAGTTTAACCTAGCAATTGAAAAGCTTTTATATGCATTCAAAGTTTGTTTCAGTACTAAGCCATGGCAGCCTTAAACCTTTGATGACACATCATGCATACATTAAGGCAAATACCCAGACAATGTTTATTATACAGTACACAGAAGAACTTATTATGAGTACTTTGTTCCCATAAGCCTCAGATGGCGATTATATAAATAACCTTGACCTTTCAGGAACAAGAGCATAATTTATATAAAATCCGTAGATTGTTAAACATAATGTAAAATGTCTACTTACTCTTTCAGTTCTATAGGGTGCAATAATGTTTTGTTCTTTAATGAGAAAAGCCTGAAAAAGGATAAAAGATAATTGAGCCAGAATATGCTTGGACAATAAATTCTCTATGAATTATACTGTTTGGTGATAACATGCGGATAAAGTGTGTGCGCTCATGATGCGTATGTGGAGGTCTGCGCAGGGAGGAGAGAGCTGCTATTAACTTGAGGTGGAAGCGAGAGGGGAGTGACAGTGACAAAGGAGGTTGGAACATAGAAATTGCCAGGAATGGCCCGTCTGGTATCCTGTTGCCAAAAGTGGCCAGTATCAGATGCTTCAGAGTAAGGTGCAAGAAAGGGAGAAGTGGGTAATGATTGAGCTACCTTTCTGTAAAAAGTTCTTCATTTTGAAAATTTCTTCATGCATCCAACAAAGTGGGTATTCACCCACGAAAGCTCATGCTCCAAAACGTCTGTTAGACTATAAGGTGCCACAGGACTCTGCTGTTTCTTCATTGAGAAATTCATAGACTTTAAGGTCAGAAGGGACCGTTATGATCCTCTAGTCTGACCTCCTGCACAACGCAGGCCATAGAATCTCACCCACCCACATCATTCATAAAACTCTTCATTTAGAAGTTGGTTTATGCTCTAAAGCACGAGGGCTTGTATCCATTCTTAAATTTGGCAGCTTTTGCTTTGTTTTCTAATCCTACATAATTAGACTAGGCACAATGCAATTTTTTTATATATCCCCTTGATGGATAATATCAATGTTTATTCTTAAGCTTTTTATCAATTAAATTTTCACAGTTGCAGGAAATTATGTGGTCGTCAGAGTTATTTAGTGATGGTAAATGTTGAGATTTAAAAAAAGTTAAAAAGATTTATGACTGTTAAAACAACTTGTCAACATCACTGTTTTATTAAGCTATGTAAAAAGACCAAAGATAGAAACAAATATTAATAAAGTCAGTTATATTAAATGTTTTTAACTAAATTATGTTATGATGCCTTTCACTCAATTAGCTGTATCCAGAATTTAAGTTGTCATTAGCATGGCAGGTTCACTGGTGATACTGCTGAAGAAAGGCACAGATAGACAGATAAACCTGTTCTTACATCAGTTTTAGTCTAACAAGTTATGAGCACTTTCTGGTTTTAAAGACAGTAAACTACTATTAAGCAAGATACAAGCAGGATTGCACTCTTTTGCTCTGAGTGACTTCTGCTAGCGAGAGCTATCGCTCTTCAGTAATACGACCACCACCTACCAAAGGCACAAGAGTTCAACTCAACCAAGAAGCTTAATTTCTTTAAACATTTTTTTTGATTTAGTGCATGGGGTACTGGTACACAATGGGGTACTGGTCCATGACTAGAGCTCCGAGGTGCTCTGGTAATAATCAAACAAACTATGGCTATGAAAGCTCTGATCTAGCAACAAGCTCTGTGCAGGGTTGTGGCCTAATACCTAAGATTTGCATACATTGCAGTTAGCTTGTATTACTGCATGTTAAATGAATATTTCACAGTTTGGAGAACTCTCAAATAGATATCCCAAATTTAAATTAGCAAATAGAACATGAAGGTTGAAAGCATCTGCATTACCAAACAAGCATAACAGAAAAGACACTAAGTTTTTAACATATATTATTAATGCATCTTGTTATTCCTCAGAAATAATGAAAGCGGAAGTTACAGGTTTTTTATACTGTTTTGATCATCTCTAATGACCTTCACATTACAGCTTTTATTTCGCAGCTATTATGGCAAATAGCTTTTCAGTTGCCCATTACTCACAATCAAAACAAAAGGCTTCTTATTCAGTCATGCACTGGCAATGAGTTTTGAGTGTACAGAGAAAGTAATCCTGTCTGATTATACTGTACACCTGTTCCATTGTGATTGGCTGTAACTACAACTTATTACATAATGGATGTAATAATGTCTAAGTCTTATATACTAATAAAGGTGTCTCTGCACGGAGTCTGACAGACATCAGAAAGTGTCAATTATACACATTTTATACACTTTAAAATTCCCTCCCTTTTATATCACAGCTTTCATCCAAGGATTTCAATAGGTTACCAGTATTACCGGCAGTGGTGCTGGAACTAAGAGTGTTCCTGCATTCTCTGGCCTGAAGTAGTCATAACAAACACCAAAGACCTGGTTTCCCTCATCAGCACCCCCTCATAAAAATTGTTCCAACACCCCTGATTATAGGGAGGAGATGGTAGCGCCTAACTACTCCATGTTTACTTTGCCAAACACTTTCCATTATAAAAGATGTTTTTGAGATACTGTAAGAGGAATCCTCCTTGGACTACAGATTGGGCTAATGTGTATTGTTCTTCACAACTTTTAACAGGAGAATGTGGGGACAAAAAGGAAAAGAACACAGTTCCACTCTTAGGGACCTGACTGAGTTTGCAGGACTGGTTGTTAGAAAGGCATCTTTATATTTGTAAAGAGAGGACATTTTATATAGAAGTTGTTGCCATGGACCTACAACGCCATTTTCACAGCAGCTCTATACTGAAAAGAGAATAACTACGTCAGTATAACTAGTACAGCTTTTCCATGCAGACAGTCTAGTGACCTGCCCAAATTAATTTTGGACTGTAGCAATTTGTTCTTTATTAGGGCAAAAACAAGATTACAAGTGCAAAATCCAGCAGTGAACCAACATGAAAATGGGTTGAATTTTTTTCCTCAAAAGATTTCATGAAAAGTGTGACCATTCTTTGTTGAAGTCTTTCTAATTTTGAAATCTTTAGATCTGCTCCATTTTTTTCAATGAAGCTTAGAGTGTTGATTATTTACAAATTTGAATTAACCATATCCAAGACATTCCATGCTCTAACAATACTTCATGACCAGTTACTGAAAACTAAAATGCACACACAGTACAGAGTACAATCTTTGAACAGTGTTTTCCACTTGAAACTTTGAGAAGACAAATGTAAGCAAGCCATGGTGGTAGTGGAGAGTCAGAAAAACTGCAAGAGATGTAGAAAGACCAAAACAAGAAGTATCAAACAGTTGAAATACACCTCCCTTGGTTTTTAATGATAAAAGTGATCCTCCTGTATGCATTAATTTCTGAAAATATTATCTTTACTAGGCAATATGCAATTGAGCATGGAGGTAAATTTATTGTATCTGACTTACCATGTATTCAAGAGATACCCTCAACATGTCAACCTTATCTCAGTTTGATTTGAGCATTTGTTTTTCTCTCTATTTACTTATTTATGAAAGACGTTAAGAGCAGTAATGTCGCATATTAATTTTCTAGTTCAGTGTGTCCAATACTGTTTTCTGAAAATACTTAAAGAAACCCTAGGAAAAAAAAAACGTTTCTTAGTTATAAGCCATGAATTTGTTACATGTTTTTCTTACCTGATTGGATACAACAGAAATCACTCCAGGTGTATACCTATAATGCAGATAAGGTACTTGAAATACAAGTATTCAACTTATTAACAACAAAAATAGAAGTATCTAAACATCTTAAATTCACATACCAGGTGAAAGGGTTATTTGCTTCATTATCTTCTGGTGCTTCTATACTGATACAATCTCGCAATGGAATCTGCGGCAAGTTATAGACATATGCATTTCTTTAAACATACGTTTTAAAAAGAAACTAAAAGTTACTACCAAATGATCAGACTGGACAACTTACCTTAATAATGGGTTGGATTTTCTCATCTGGTTCAAAAATAATTGATTTTGAACAGATTTTTAGTGAACCTCTGATTTTCCTAAAAAGAAAAGGAAAAAGAAAAAAAAAGGATTTGCATAACTAAATTGAGATCCAATAGCTGAATGACTCCAGTATAATTTTCAAAACAGAAATGGTTTTCTACCTTTCATCTCTGCAATCTTTGTTTATAATATGGTTAGCCATATGCTGTTCAAAATAATATTCCTCCAGATTAAGAAGGAGCAGCGAAAACCTACAAATAAAAAAAAATGAGGAAAATGTTTTCTTTTTTTTACAGAAACTTTTTTCTTCATACATGGATCAGACTCTGCATTGTTCTTATTAAAATATACTGTCAAATGGGTAGGAGTAACACAATTAAAGACATGTTGGAGACTGGTTTTCCTAAAAAAATAGAATTGTGTTTTAGGCATTTCTGAAGTGTGAAATACCATAGAAGAGATATTTTATGCTCTGTTACTATGCTGGCCAAAAAAACAGTCCTGATTACCTGGATGAACCCAGCAGGACCACAAAGGCCAGTATGGCTCAACCTATAAACCATGGAACAAGTATCACTAAGCGCAGTTCACAGACGCTGAACTCACACCAGTTTGAAAGAAAACAGGGAACAAATCAATTATTTCAAAATAAGTAAGGCTTCTCTCTACCATATAGCCTTGAATCATTTGATATTATCTATGCCATCATCACTTGGATTTACATGTTACTGAAACTATAAGGAAAACATTATGTATATGCATAATCTTTTAAGTTATTATAATAATAAACGTTTTTTAAAACAGCACTGCCAAGATTGTTTGGGTAATCTGTGAATAACCACAACAATGAATCCTTCTGAAAGGCCTTGCTTTCTGTATTAGAAATAAAAGAGGGATGTTTCCCCCCACTTCCGGTCAAAATTTGTTTCAGTCCTTCTTAGTTCCATTATTTGGTATGAGTGAAAACTAGTGTCTGGCCCTTACCTTTAGGGTCTTTGTGAAATTAGAGACTAACAAATTTATTTTGGCATATGCCCAAATAAATTTGTTAGTCTCTAAGGTGACACAAGGACTCCTTGTTGTTTTTGCTGATACAGATTAACACAGCTACTGCTCTGAAACCTGTGAAGTTAGAGAGAACCGTGGCTGTTTTAGGGCATGTCTACGCTACAGGATTATTCCAATTTTACATAAATTGGTTTTGTAAAACAGATTGTATAAAGTCGAGTGCACGCAGCCACATTAAGCACAATAATTCGGCGGTGTGCGTCCATGTACCAAGGCTAGTGTCGATTTCCAGAGCGTTGCACTGTGGGTAGCTATCCCGTAGCTATCCCATAGATCACGTAGTCTCCCCCGCCCATTGGAATTCTGGGTTGAGATCCCAATGCATGATGGTGCAAAAACAGTGTTGCAGGTGATTCTGGGTAAATGTCATCACTCAATCCTTCCTCCATGAAAGCAACAGCAGACAATCATTTTGCGCCCTTTTTCCCTGGATTGCCCTGGCAGAC
>NC_133770.1:234005279-234020477 GCF_003597395.2 Chelonoidis abingdonii
GCTTTCCAGAGCGGTCACAATGGTGCACTGTCGGATACTGCCTGGAGGCCAATACTGTCAATTTGCGGCCACACTAACCCTAATCCGACATGGCAACACTGATTTCAGCGCTACTCCTCTCGTTGGGGAGGAGTACAGAAACCGGTTTAAAGAGCCCTTTATATCGATATAAAGGGCCTCGTTGTGTGGATGGGTGCAGAGTTAAATCGGTTTAATGCTACTAAATTTGGTTTAAACACGTAGTATAGACCAGGCCTAAGAATTCTCTGGACACCAAGAAGTGGTCAGCTTTCTGGAAGTGTGTAAATCTACTGTTGCTATCAGAAATTTGCCATCTGTAAGACACTTAGCTAATTAACACTAATTGTTACCAATATTAAATAGCTCAGCACTATAACCAGCTGATTCAAAGTCCATTGAAGCCAATGGAAATATCACCTTTGACTTTAACATTGTTGGGCTCAAGCCCTAAGTGACCCACATCTAAAACTTCACTTTAAGTGTACAACAGGAAGCACTTGTGTAATATACTCCTGAGGGAATTTTGCACCAAAATAATTAAAAATTCTGCGCACATTTTAAAATTCTGCAAACTGTATTTGTCAAAATAACACTGTAATCATACCAGTTTCAATTATTTTGGTAATTTATTCCAAAATACCAGTCAGCAAATGTGTCTGTAATAATACAGACACAGACAAAAATTCTCCCAGGAGTAGAGAGTTAAAGAAGCCCCTATGACAGCCTATTTCCTGTTTCTCTGCCCCCTCCCACTCAGAGTCCAGCCGGAGGCCAGACACTTAACCCCTCCCCACCAGAGCCCAGCCATGCCCATCCCCACCCAGACACTCACATCCCCTACTCCCCAGAGATCAGCTGTGGCTCCCCCTCCCCCAGCCTAGACACTCTCACTCTCTTTCACCCAGAGCCCAGCTGCGGCCACCCCAGCCCTGACGCTCACACCCTCTACCTCCCAGAGCCCAGGGATCCAGAGAGAGAGAGAAACAACTGATACTGAGTCCCATGCTTGCACAGAGTTTCCTGCGTGGCGCCGCCTCCTCCTGCCCTGAGCTCATGCTGGGAAATGCAGTGGCTGGGAACCCTCAAGCTCCCTCTCCTTCCCCCCAGTGATGGCCAACATCTCTGCATCACATTTCTGTGGAAGCAAACAGGAAATTCTGCATGCACGCCAATTTCTGCAAAATTCTGCATTGCACATGTCACAGAATTCCCCCAAGGGTATGTAATATAATCAAATTATATTGTCTCTCTGTAAGTCAAGAAAACACACTTTTCATAGATATGGCCACAAGTTGTAGAACCACTATGCAATTTAATTGACCAGAAATACGTTGATAGCAACACATCATACAATGAGTATCTGATAAATTATTGCTTCTTTGAGGATCATTCAATATTTTATCTTAAGTGTGGGATTGGAATGAAAAATAGTAAACTGCTTTTAAAGGCAAAAATATCCTTAAAACAGAAGACAAAGGAAAAGGACATCTTTGTTGAGTTAAACAAGAGGCGTCAGCTTTCAAAAGAGCACAAAGGGTATCTCTACACAATGTTTTGGAGCTACTAGCAAGATTGAGCCTCCCAGAGCAGATCAAGAGACTCGGGGTTATCAGGGCTCACACTAGCACTCTAAATGTAGCTGCAGCGACATTGCTTTGAAGCTGAAGTTCAAGCTGGAGCTCCGGTTATGAAACCTAGGAAAGAGGAAGGGCTTCATATATTGGACTTGAGCATTTAAAATCTAGTCAGATAAAAGAAGCTTCTGGTATTATATCTGCCTGAGCCACCCCGGTTACTTTTGGGGCCTTGGGCTGTATTTTAAGAGAGAGCAGGACAGCTAGGATACATAGGATTAGCATCTACTGTTTCTGAAACCAACGTGAAAATATTAATTATTAAGATTATAATTATTATTTGTATTATAGCAGTAGAAGGCCAGAGCAAAGAGAAATTCATTTTAAAATGGAAACCACAAGAGAATACTACAAGAGTACAGTTTCCCTTTTTTGACACTATCAACACAATGTGCCAACTCAAACCCTGCTGTTTAATATAATTCTTTTTCTGGAAGCAACTATCCTACCAGTTCCAACATAATGAAGCCAGCAAGCAGCCAGTGTAAGGGAACTCAATTGAATAAAGACCATGTCTGCAAACAAACTGTCTGCAAAGGGGCTACATCCACAGAAACATTCTCCAGAAAGTGTTAATGGCAATCAGAAGGTGTCAATGAAACTTTAGAGACTAGAGACTACCTAAGATCACAAGCTGGTCTCACTTCTTCAGGTAAAAATATTTATTGAGAGTGGAGGGAAAACCTTCAGGATGCACATCAGTATTGATGTGTACATTAAAAGAGAAGATGATGTGAGTTTAAGAAAAGGAATTCAGCTGATATTCAATTAACCTAGTCAGACTGATTGTGAAACAGGAAGCATTGTAATATTGTATATTAGCTCACACTGATATCTCCCTGAAATGGCATGATGAGATTGTTAAAGTCTATCTTAAAAAAAAAAAAAAAGGGCTATTTATACATGTTTATTTTAGCTTTTTAAAAAACATACTGGAGATGGGAGAGTTCCAGACTGCCTGTTAGTTATATTCATGAGATGTGCTGAAACCTGAAATACAGCCTGGTAATGGAGGGGTATGAACCTAGTAACTGGAGGCTTGAAAAGCATTTGCTATTATGTAAGAGATTACATATTCATAAAAGATCCTCCGTATTTAGGGACTAGAACCTGCAAGGTAGTGAGTGACTTCAACTCCCATTGATGTCAGTGGGTGCTGAAAGTGCTTAGCACTTTTTTTTAATATTGTACATATCACAGTACCAGCTGAATTTAAAATGCCTACATAAGGGCACTTTCTGTAGTAACCAAGCACAGCCTATAGTTTTGCTTGAACAGCTTTCATTTCATAGCTCTGTTTTCTACACTGTGCTAATGAAATTAATGGATTAATTTATTAAGATACATGAAAAATCAATGTGGTGACTAAGTGGAATATAATTTCTGAAGAAGAAATTTTGAAAAAATCTTGCCTGAGGAGATACTAAGACAAGAATAGAAAACCCCGAGCACCACTCCGCCCCAAGCACGTGCTTGGCCGGCTGGTGTCTGGAGCCGGCCCTGCTTCCTGGAACTGTGGGCAGAGCTCACCCTAGCCCTCTGGCACAGCGACACCAAAATGAGAGCTGCATTCACAGTGGAGAAGCAAGTGGTGATCACTATGAGGAAGATGGCAATGCCAGATTGCTATCAATCAGTCGGGAATCAGTCCACTGGGGGGGTTGCTGCAATGCTAGTGTGCGGAGCCATTAACTGCATCCTGCTAAGAAGGACTGTGACTCTGCGCACTGTGCGGGAAATATGGATGGTTTTGCAACAATGGGATTCCCTAACTGCGGTGGGGCAATAGATGGCCCACATATGCCTATTTTGGCACCACACCACTTTGCGACAGAGTCCATCAACAGAAAGGGCTACTTTCCTATGATATTGCAAGCGCGGTGGGTCACTGGTGCTGTTTCACCAACATCAACACGGGCTGGTAAGGGAAGGTGCATGATGTATACATTTTTAGGATCACAGGCCTGTACAGAAAGTTGCAAGCAGGGACTTTCTTTCCAGACCACAGGATTACCACTGGGGATGTGGAAATGCCAATAGTCATCCTGGGAGACCCAGCCTATCCCTTACTCCCGTGGCTCATGAAGCCATACACTGGTCACCTTTACAATAGCAAGGAGTACTTCAACAACAATCTCAGCAGATGCAGAATGACTGCTGAAGGGGCCTTTGGCAGTTTGAAGGGTCACTGGTACTGTCTACTCAGGAGGTTAGACCTCAGCGAGGATAATATTCCCATGGTCATAGGTGCCTGCTGTGTACTTCATAATACGTGAAGCAAAGGAGGAGAAGTTTCCGCAGAGGTGGAACGTGGAAGTGGATTGGCTGGCTGCTGATTTGGAGCAGCCAGATAGCAGGGCGATAAGAAGAGCTCAACGGGGAGCTATCTGGCTCAGGGAGGTTTTGAAGAAGCATTTTAACAAAGAGACACAGTAGGTGTGTTGCTGTAGTGTGCTGCGCCTGGCACTGGTTTTTTTGCAGCATACTGTGAACTCTGTAATGACTGTGGTGCGCCCACTAATATAACGATGCAAATGCACCCGCTGCTATTCTCTGTGAACGTTAAGCAGCTATCTTATATTGGAGAATAATAAATTCAGTTTCCATAAGTAAATTTTTATTCCACACCCATGCAAACATACCTACGTAATGCTGAGGTAAACATCATACATACAGGGAAAGAGGGAAGGAACAAGGAATTCACAAGCACACATACACCAACGAGGCTCTCACAGGGTAAGTGTGGCTATCATTTTGTGTAAATCTCCTGCAGAGTGGAGTGCCCTGTGTACTGTAAGATATGTGGAATGTAGCAGGGGAGTGTAGCAAAGTCCTAAAATGCAGTTCTCTATTGCCTTCAGATGGAGGTAGAATAGATGTGTTCAGCCTGAAGTTCATTCAGGGATCACAGCATGTCTCTTTGCTCCTTGAGCAGCACTACCATCTCTTGCTGCCCATTTCTCCTATCCTTGCTATCCCTCTGCATTTTGTCATTGATCGCACCCTCCAAGCCCTCTGCTTGCAATCCAAAGCCAGAGGCTTGCAGGAGCTCCTGGAATATGTCTTCCCTTGTCCTCTTCTTTTTCCTCCTTATCTGGCTGAGCCACTCCACTGGTGTGGATGAAGAGAACCTCAAGGCCACATTTGCAGCTCTTAAGAAACAATGGGCAGAAGTACTATTGTCAGTGCCTTTACTCCTCTTGATCCACACAAATTACAAGCACAACATTCTCACTTCCCTCTGGGACTCAGAGCATGGTGGCAGCCCTGGCCATGCTGAGTATAGCCTGGGGAAGAAAGGGGCGAGTTGGAACAATGGGGGGGACAGCACTGGGACATCAGTACAAGCAGATAGGGCTACTGCACTTAAAACTAGCTCTGTCTTCCACAACTGATGGTGACTGTACTTGATATCTCACTCCTGAGAGTAACTGAAGCTGCAAGGGAACAGCTCCTGCAAGTGTCTAGCTGCAGACCAGGTCTATATGCTGCCAGCCTGTGTGCCGCAATGGTGCCTCCTGAAGTCATTGCTCAGTGGCATGGCAAAGCGTCCAACCATGGGAGAAGAAACAAGGCATCCCTTCCAAGAAGCCTTGGGCAGAGGATTGCAGACTACCTCCAAGATCTCTATTCCCCAAGAATTCTTCCATCTCCTGCCAGCACAGCTACCGCCTGTCGTACCTACACCAACAGTGTGTAGATAGTATTTACCCTGAAGCGCTAGTGGCGCAGCTACAGTGGCACATCTGTACTGCTATAGTGTTTTAAGTGTAGCTACACCCTCAAAAGAGTCAGCCTTTAAGCAAGAATCCCACCGTAGCTATGGCTGACTTGACGCTTCGTTACAATATCTTTTGAAATTAGACAGAGACTGAAGGGGAGCAGTATAGCAGGCACAGAAAGGTGTTAAGTTCATCTCGATGAGTTGGGCCATGTCTACACTGGAGAGCTTACAGCAGCACTGCTGTACCGATGCAGCTGCTGCTGTAAGATTGCCTGTGTAGCCTCTCTATGCCGACAGGAGAGAGCTCTCTCATCGACATAATAAAACCACCACCACAAGCGACGGTAGCTATGTTAGCAGGAGAAGCTCTCTACCATTTATGTCAGCGAAACTTAAGTCGCTCAGGAAGGTGTTTTTTTTCACACGCTTGAGCAACATAAGTTTTGCTGACATAAATGGTAGTATAGACATGGCTTTGTTCTCAGCTGAAACAGAACATCCCATGGAGATTAATACAGCCTAAAAGAACAGCTCTGTGATGCATGAACTGCTCCATTCATGTTGGTGGGCGTTCCCTTAACCCGCTCAAGGACTGGAGAGTTTCTGAGATGTATCAAACATACCCATCCTCGGCTCCTCACCCCAGTGTAACAGTGTGTTGTCCAGGCACACTCTGAGCACACCTGTCCTAAATTCCCCATCCACTGGGGCAGAGCTTCCCCAAATCCTAATTTACATTGGAGGAGACGATAGAGAGATGGGCTCAGGCCTGCTTAGAGGCACAAGGAAATCTAGATCCCAGTTCACACGAGAAGGTAAGGATAAGGTCCCAGACACTCCGAGAGGCAAGCCCCCACCCCCAAATCTAGGTCACACGGGGTGGGGGGGGAGGGAAATCAGTCCCCTACAGATGGGCAGGAGCACCCAGATTCTGGAAAACAAAGCGGGGCAGTGAGTGGGGCTTCCCAGAGCAGCACTGACCTGCGTATCACATAAAGGGATTAGGGAGTGGGTAGAACCACCACAAAAAGGCACACTCACGCTAAAAACCAGGTTAGGGAAGGGGAAGTCACATTCCCATATATGGGCAGGGTCCCCCCAGATCCTGGCACACCACCAGGGCATAGCACAGGGCTCAGAAACACCCAAACGACAGGAATCCCCCTCACTCAGATAGACAAGCTCCCTCCAGAACCTGGTTCAAATGGGAAGAAGGCATGGTAGGAGGGTCACAGCCCTGTAGATGGGCTAGGGGCCTCCTGATCATGGCACACATATGGAAGGGAAACGTGGGGCTGACAGGCACTTGCCCCATTCTTCCCCAATCCTCTGTCACTCATCTCTATGTCCTCCTTCCCACTCCCCCTCCCATCCACCAACTCCTCTCCCCTATCCCCACCTGCTCTGCCACCCTGATCACCTCCCCTACCAGCAAGCATTTCCTTATGTAGTTTATTTTCTTTTCAAAAAATGTTTTCAGCACCTTTTGAATAGTCTGCTGTATTCATATTACTTTTCCCCAAAATAAAAACTGCCCTTTGACAGAGCCAGATTGGAGCACTGTGTCTGCTTTTTTCATTTCAGATTCTGACCTGGTCTGGATTCAAACCTACAATGCCTGAGGTGGTGCACAGATTCAGTGGCCATAACTAAGTCTAAGATTTAGTCATGGGTATTTTTAGAAAAAATCATTGACAGATCATGGGCAACGAACAAAAATTCACAGTTGTAACCTGTCCATGACTTTTACTATAAACACCCCTGACTAAAACGTAACTGTCATGGGACCCACTACTTTGGGGAGCCCCCTGGGTGAAGCTGCTCTGGGGAGCACCCGAGACCAGCTGCACTGGCCGCTGTTTGGGCGGTCCCTGGGGCCAGCTGCCCAGGGCCACAAGCAGTGGCTGGTGTGGCTGCTCCAGAAGCCGACAGCGTGACTGGCTACAGAGCCGCTCCAGCAGCAGCTGGTGTGGCTGACCATACAGCCACCTGAGCAGTTGGCCCCAGGGCCAGTAGCTCAGGCAGTCCGGGGAACAGCCACACTGGCTGCTGCAGCTGCGAGAATTTCATGGAGGTTGCAGAAAGTCATGGAATCCGTAACAGATTCGCAGCCTTAACCATAACACACCCTCAGGTCTTGTGATGCTGAGAGAGTTTTCCAGATAGCTAGCCTCGCTTTCTCTCTGCACATGTGCTCTGTAAACCATCAGTCACATAAATAGGCACAAACTCTTTTTCAAATAATGCTTTAATTTGAGCCCCCCTAAAAGGCTGATGGATGCCAGGCACCCTTGTGCAATTGAGATCCTGGTGAGATGATCAGAGCCCTGGTTTCATCTCTATCTGTGCACAAAAAAAAAAGTTTACTAGAGCGTGTCATCATTAAGAAAAGCTCTTCCCCCCCCCCCCCCCCCGGGGAACCCCAAGACCCAGATCCTCTGGATCTTAACACAAGGAAAGTAAACCCTTTCCCCCACCGTTCCCCTCCCCAAGAGTCTGTACCACAGGAACCCCTTGGTCAAACCTACTAACAAAAGGTAGATATGAAAGTGAGGATACCAAGGTAAAGGTCTTGTGAGAAGCCCATTTCTATCATTACCACCCTCAGAGCCTAAGCAGAGAGGGTATTCCCTGGATCCTGCTGAGAAATGTATTCGTATCAATCTGATTAATAGATGCCTGAAAATTTGAAGTTTCACCACCTTCCCCTCTCCCTTCCCACTGGGTCTCTAAGCTGTCTGCTTACCAAATCCGCCCAATCATATTCACTGAGATAAGATTTCAGATAACTACAGAGTTTTAAAGTCTTCAGTAAGATAAAATAAATAAAAGTTCCATTTCCACCTTCAGCTAACTCTCAACCTTTCAAAGGTATACTCATTTGAGAGGAGGCAAACTTAAGTAGGATTTCTAACTTGCGCAGCTTTAAGCCTCAATTCTGCAAGATGCCCCACATGGGTGGACCTCTGTGCCTGCACAGAGCCCCACTGAAGTTATCAGACATCTATCTGTATAGAACAGCTTGCAGTATCAGAACGTGAGGAACATCTGCAATGGCTGGAATCACCAGATTATTTCTAAATTAAAACTCTGAATAAAAATTTAGACACTATTAACTGAACAAAGTATCCATAAATAAGAAGTGACACTCATTTATAGGTATTTGCGCATGACAGTCTTCAGTAAGTTTTTGATTTTGGATATTTTACTCCAAGAGGATAAGACAAGGTTATTAGCTTAGAATAAAAAGCTAAACAATTGTTTTGCTCAGGATCCATCTGCAGAACTGTATGCTGCCAATATCTTACATGCAAACAGAACACTAATGCAGAAACAGATAAACTTCCTAAACAGGAAACAGTGTAGCATGCACAATGTAGATCATTAGATATCGGTTTATAAGGTCTTCTGTATCACGTGTCAGACCACCCCCATCTGTTCACGCTAATAGCCCACAGCATGGAGAACTCAATTCATAAATGCTACAATGATCTTACAGGAAATAAAGCCATATCATTTTACTTGTAAATTTTGTAACTAAAATTAGTGTACTTTTTAGAAACCTAATTTTATTTCCTTCAAATAGCAAACATACAGCAAAATAGCAGGTACTAAATAGAAGATTTTAGTTTAAGTCAATTGAAAAGGACATAATATATGCCCCTCAAGTAATTTTCTTACAAAGCAAATGGGAGAAAAGAAATGTCAAGAGAAATGAGAATTGATGTCTACCCATCTGAATGGGATATTTCTGTTCTAAACCTATGAAAGATGGCCTGCAAAGGAAAAACAAAACAAAACCACTGGGTTTTGTGCCCTTTTTTGGTGTTTGACATTTTTTATGAACTACAAAGAAGTCTTGCTTTTTTATTTGCTCAGTTTGTACACACACGAGAAATTCTGATGTTGTCCTGTTTTTCTGGAAAACTGGAGAAGTAGGAGGCTTATGAATAACTTGAGAAGTAGGAGGCTTATGAAACCAGATACTAAGAAAGGTAAACTTGATTAAGTGACAAGAGAATGATTTTTATTGAGATTATTTAAAACTTTTTCTCATCTATTTAAAAGGAATATAATTAACTTGTAATCTAGTCAGTTTCATAAAGCGAGTTAAATGTTGTTTGAGGTACTATGCCTGCCTCTCAGTCAATTTTCTACTTTTACCATCTTAAATATCGCTCTATGCGGCTGTCCAAAAAGCCAACAAAACTGACTATACACAAACTGTCAAATGCACAAAGTAAATAAAAGGGAAGGAAAATCAAATTTCTTTCAGTTATATAGTTACAACACCCAAGATCACATTAGTAGAGATAGGCATTTGGACAAAAGTTGTGCCCCTTTAACAAATACCCAGCAAACAAATAGAAGAAAAGCTTTCTGTTAGAGATTCAACAGCTTAGCCCTTCAATTAAGGAATGAAAAAGCATCTAAAAAAAACAGAAGTCTAAGACTTTATATTACTGGTTTAAAAAAAAATAATCAGTGGAACAGAAAAACACTTCAAAGCAGCAGTAGTCAATTACTTTTTGTCAAGGTCCAAATTTCTTGGTCAATGTACAGGCAAGGTCCAGACTCTAGAGAGAAATAAATTTAAAAAACAACAATGATAACATGTAAATAAAAAGATTTCAGGGTTCATTCAAAAGCATCTGGCACTCTGGATTTGGCCCAGAGTCTGCCTACTGACTACCCCTGCTTTAAATGTTTTCATGTGTTCTTTATCATAAAAAGGGTACAAACCAATATACACTGCTACCTTGATATAACACGACCCGATATAACACAAATTCGGATATAACATGGTAAAGCAGTGTTCCAGACAGTGTTTTCCGGGGGGGGGGGGGGGGGGGGGCCGTGCCACATCCACGTGGATCAAAAGCAAGGTTTCAATATAAATGTTGGTTGTCACCTAAACCGAGTTAAGTAAATCCTTTTTGGCTCCCGAGGACAGCGTTATATCCAGGCAGAGTGTACTAAAGGGGGAGCATCTATTTAGGTATCAAAACAAAGGAATCTGCAGGTACAATCACATAATCACAATTCTGAAGGTTGTGGGTTCAAGTCTCACTTGATTTCACACTGAAAGGCCACCTCCAGTTCACCTAGCTGCAAACTGGGTAGCTGGTCCATCAGGTTAGGGCAGTCAAAGGCAACAGGACCCTGGCCACATCATTACCTTGTGCACTGTTGGCTATGGAATTGACATCACTTAACCATGTCAGCCCCATGAGCCACTGGCTCAAGGTAACTTTGATTTTGACTAATGATTGGGAAGGAGCAAGCAACTGAAATGAAATTCACAGATATTAAATTGGGAGGGATTACAAATACTAGTAAAGAGAGAAATCAGTATTTCTTGAATTGCTGAAATTAGAAACGTTAATAGGCAATAAAATTGTGAGATTAAATTTGGGAGAAAAATACTCATTATAGATTTCAGTGGCTGAGTAGACCTCTCAGAAGTAGTGATGACAGTCCACAAATAATGGACTGTGAATTAGACATGAGTTTGCCCACAAACCCAGGTGATGGGTCTCTCACCTTTTCCATCAACCACTACTACATTTTCCAATCCCTGATCTCATCGTGTTTTTCACAATTTAAAAGTTCTCCATTCAAACAAAAGAAAACCATTCTTCCACAAAAGAAGAAATTTAGTGTTTCTTTCCTATCCTCTTTCCCGCTCTAAGAACTTCTTTGTCCAATCAGAGCTTTAAGGATTGTTCTTTTCCTCCTCCTCAGACAAGATTTTTTCCCCTCTACTTTATATACATCTCACCCTCAAGGCACTATATTCCTAGGAATCACACTCTTCTCCTATGGCAGTGCCCAACGCTATCCCAAAAGCATCAGAGTAGCACAAAAGTGGTATTTTTATTATAAAAAACACAACTACATATTCAGTAATATAAAAGTAATCCAATGGACATTTGTATTTAATGTATATATAGAACACTTTACTAATTTCACCCCAGCTCTCCTTTTTCATTAGCCATTGGTTAATTAGCCATTCAGTTTGTCTCATCGTCCTATGGTTTCCTTGCTAAGAATTAAGAGTGCAATGCACCCAACAGCTGCAGAGAAGAACTCACAAAAATAGTATTTGTAAAACAGGCACGTGATTAGTTTACTACTCCATCTCTATTGCTACTGGCACTGCAATGTGTCCCAAAAATGATGCTTACAATGTTTTATGCTACTGAGTATACAACTGACATGGCTACTGTTTTAATGTGTATCTTAAAGTAGATCGGGATAGGCAACCTATGGCACATGTGCCAAATGCAGCACAGCACGTGACCTGATTTTGAGTGGCACTCACACTGCCCAGGTCCTGGCCACCAATCCAGAGGACTCTGCATTTTAATTTTAAACAAAGCTTCTTAAACATTTTAAAAACCTTATTTACTTTACACACAATAGTTTAGTTATACATTAGAGACTAATAGAAAGAGACCTTCTAAAAAACATTAAAATGTATTACTGGCATGCAAAACCTTAAATCAGAGTGAATACATGAAGACTCAGCACACCACTTCTGAAAGGTTGCCAACCCCTGAAGTAGATCATATATTTATCTCCCTTTAAGAGGCTTTTCCAACTTTAGTTAACCCTATTTTAGGGAATGATTTTCCTGATCAGTTAATAGTAATTAGAGTTAGGCTTGACCCAATGTGTGACTCTGGTCTTCCCCATTAACCAGAAGTGCTGAGTAGTGTTGATGTCATCTTCCCAACCTCATACTGCAAATGAAACAATAAACAGATCTTTATTCTGTGCTCACATATGTCCTGAACACCTGCTCCCTGAGTATAAGCATGTGTGTACGTGAGGGAGAGTTTGCAGGATGCAGAGCCCAGCAGGAGACCCCCGCGTTGTGAAAGGAGAAGGGAACTGCCAGCGCTGCCCAAATCTGACCTCCTCCCCTTGGGAAGCAAGGGGGGAAGTGTCAGCGCTGCCCAAATCTGTCCTTCCTCTCTCCCGGGGCCTATCGGCGCCCCTGCCGCAGGAGGCCAAGCCGCAGCCTCCCCCCTCGCAGCCCGGCCCAGCCGAGCCCGCGGCGGAGTCCCCACCTCTCCTTGGAGTAAAGCTGCTGCTCCTGTCGCCTTTTCCGGGTGAAAGCCATGGGGCCGCCGGGGGCGGAGAGCGCGGGGCCGGCGGCCTCCCCCTCACTGCCCGGGCGCCCGCGCCGCCCCTGGCCGGGTTGCCCGCGCGCCCTTGGCGCATTTTATCCCGTCAGCGGGCAGCAAGGCGCGCCGACCCGGCTTACCGCCTAGCGCCTTAGTCCAGGTGCTCCCTCCCCCTGGGCAGTCCGATGGCTGGCCGGTGGCTGCCGGGGATGTTGCATCGCCCCGGCCTCGTAGTGGGGCACATCGCCCTCAAGCAGCAGGCGCAACTGCTGTTATTGGTTTATGGTAACCAGGCCTGGCAGGTTGCGCCGGCGGGATGCTCTCAAGCTCTTTTCGCCGGTCTGTGCAGAGCCCGCGCCAAGTCAGGGCCATTCGTCCACTACGGCTCCCGCCCGCATAACTCAAGCCCCAGCGCGTTTCGTGTGATTCGCCCGGGTGAGGAACACCCCAGCCCGTGTCAGGAGGCTCTGGGTGTGCAATCAGCGCTGTGCGGCGCTGTCTCTGGTCGCCCCCGCCCCCGGCCTCCCTGCGAGTCTGATGCAGCGGGCGCTTAGCGACGTTCTGCTGTCTCGTGGATCAGAATTCAGCGCTGCGCCAGCGGCTCTCCAGCGATTAAAAAAAAATCATGATTAATTGCACTGTTAAATAATAGTAGACCATTTATTTAAATAGGTTGGATGTTTTCTAGATTTTCAAATATATTGATTTCAATTAAAACACAGAATACCAAAAAGAACAGGAGTACTTGTGACACCTTAGAGACTAACAAATTTATTTGAGCATATGTTTTCTCGGAACCTCTCTTTTTGGCCTTCCCGGCCCAAGAACATGATACAGTTCTGCGGTGACCTAGAATCCTACTTTTGACTTCTCCGACTCAAAGAATAATTCCAACACACCTCTGAACAACGTACTAACCCACAGAATCCTTCCTACCAACACTGCAAAAAGGAGGACTCTTCCTGAAGGTCAAAACAACAGACTGGACTTCTACATAGATTGCTTCCGTCGACGTGCGTGGGCTGAATTTATGGAAAAGCAGTATCACTTGCCCCATGACCTCAGCCGTGCTGAACACAATGCCATCAACAGCATCAAGAACAACTCTGACATCATAATCAAAAAGGCTGACAAAGGAGGAGCTGTCATCATCATGAATAAGTTGGAATATGAACAGGCTGCTAGGCAGCTCTCTAACTCCACATTCTACAGGCCATTATCCTCTGATCCCACTGAGGGTTACCAAACGAAACTACATCATCTGCTCCAGAAACTCCCTGAAAGAGCACAGGAACAGATCTGTACAGACACATGCCTAGAACCCTGACCAAGGGTATTCTATTTGCTACCCAAGATCCAAAAACCTGGAAATCCTGGATGCCCCATCATCTCAGGCATTGGCACCCCAACAGTAGGATTGTCTAGCTACATGGAGTCTCTCCTCAGGCCCTATGCTACCAGCACTCCCAGCTATCTTCGAGACACCACTGACTTCCTGAGGAAACTACAGTCCATCAATGATCTTCCAGAAAACACCATCCTGGCCACTATGGATGTAGAAGCCCTTTACACCAACATTCCACACAAAGATGGAAATCAGGAACAGTATCTCCGAGAATGTCACGGCAAAGCTGGTGGCTGAACTTTATGATTTTATCTTCACCCACAACTATTCCACATTTGGGGACAATATGTACCTTCAAGTCAGCAGCACTGCTATGTGTACTCGAATGGCCCCACAGTATGCCAACATCTTTATGGCTGACTTAGAACAACGCTTCCTCAGCTCTTGTCCCCTAACAGCCCTACTCTGCTTGCGCTACATTGATGACATCTTCATCATCTGGACTCATGGAAAAGAAGCCCTTCAGGAATTCTACCGTGATTTCAACAATTTTCATCCCACCATTAACCTCAGCCTAGACCAGTCCACACAAATGGTCCATTTCCTAGAACTACTCAGCTAATAAGCGATGGTCACATAAACACCACCCTATACCGGAAACCTTCAGCTTCCATCCAGGACACAATCCATTGTCTGCAGCCAAGCTCTAAGATACAACCACATTTGTTTCAATCCCTCAGACAGAGACAAACACCTACAAGATCTCTATCAAGCATTCTTAAAACTACAGTACCACCTTCTAAAGTGAAAAAACAGATTGACAGAGCCAGAAGAGTACCCAGAAGTCACCTACTACAGGACAGGCCCAACAAAGAAAATAACATAACGTCATTAGCCGTCACCTTCAGCCCCCAACTAAAACTTCTCCAGCGCATCATCAAAGATTTACAATCTATCCTGAAAGATGATCCCTCACTTTCACAGATCTTGAGAGACAGACCTGTCCTCGCTTACAGACAGCCCCCCAACCTGAAGCAAATACTCACCAGCAACCACACACCATACAACAAAAACACCAACCCAAGAACCTATCCTTGCAACAAAGCCCGATGTCAACTCTGTCCACATATCTGTTCAAGTGACACCATCATAGGACCTAATCACATCAGCCACACACGTCATTACTGGCTCATTCACCTGCACATCTACCAATGTGATATGTGGGACGCGGCTGGCTCTCTTTCTTCTTGCCAACTTCACCTTGTCGTGACCACTCTGCTGTGCCTTTTCCATTTCCTACTAATGCAACTGTCCACTGAGTTGTTCTCCTTCAGTAGCCTG
>NC_133770.1:234024554-234027221 GCF_003597395.2 Chelonoidis abingdonii
TCTTTTCCTCTAGCTGGTTCTCTTAGTCACATGCTTCCACTGTCTACTGTCTTCACCAAGCAGTCTCCCCTCAGAGTTCTTTGGTCCTGCTTCCATCTGCAAGTCTGAGCTTTTCGCTTCAGCCTCATGTCTTTGCACAATCATCTGCTCGAAACCCCTTCTAAACTCAACCGGAGTTTCCACCTGCATCTCCAATCCTCGTATCTTTTCTTCCATCAGCTCTATCAGGCAGCACTTCATGCAGGTGAAACTCTTTTCAGGTACCCCCTCCAGGGTCATGTACATACTGCAGCTTCTACATTAGAAATCTCACATTAGTACCTTTGTGTTTTGTGAAATCTGCAGTGAAAGTGTTCTTAAAATGAACCCATGTGCTAGGTTATCATCCAAGACTGCTTTAATATGAAATATATGTCAGAATGTGGGTAAAACAGAGCAGGAGACATACAAATCTCCCCCAAGGAGTTCAGTCACAAATTTAATTAATGCATTTCTTTTTTATTGAGTGTCATGTTCTACCATTAGCTCCTGTCAATGTAAACAAACTTGTTTGTCTTAACAATTGGCTGAACAAGAAGGATTGAGTGGACTTGTAGGTTCTAAAGTTTTACACTGTTTTGTTTTTGAGTGCAGTTATGGAACAAAAAATCTACATTTGTAAACTGCACTTTCACAACAAAGAGACTGCACTACCATAGTTATATAAGGTGAACTGAAAAATACTATTTCGTTTGTTTATCATTTTTACAGTGCAAATATTTATAATAAAAAATAATATACATTTTGATTTCAATTACAACACAAAATACAATATATATTAAAATGTAGAAAAACACCCAAAACATTTAATAAATTTCAATAGGTATTCTATTGTTTAGCTGAGCAATTAAAACTGTGATTAAGTGGTATTAATTTTTTTAACTGCAATTAATTTTTTGAGTTAATAGCATGAATTAACTGCGATTAATTGACAGCCCTAGATCAGATTCATCCCAGATTGTAACTCCATGGCCATGTAATTACACCCAGGAAGAACCTGACCCAATAACTTAAGGATCTTTTAGGAAAGGTGATTTTGAAAAAGCGAAGGGTTAGAATATAAGTAGCCCTATCTTATTAATTAACTCACTTGGATATTTATTCATTAACTGGCCTTTTATTTATCTTTCTTATAACCATAAATGTTTTGAACTAAAAAAGTAATTCCTGATTTATTTAATGTAGTTAAAACATAGAGTGCAAATGTAGTATCTTCCATGTATTATTATTTTTACTTTATTTTATTCCAGTGATAACCACAATGTGCCCGGGGCTGCCCACACATTCAAGAGACAGTTCCTACACCACGAGGTTCCGAATCTAAGAAAAGTAACATATAAGGGGGACAAGCATCCACTCTTACAAATGTTTTTACTCCTAACTATTTTTAGTTCAGATGGCCCCCATCACCACAGTGTCTGAGCACCTCACAACAGTCACTATATTTAGCTTCACAATATCCCTGTGGCAAGGCCAGATTAACTTTTTGTGGGCCCAGCACCAAACATATTTGTGGGCCCCCATTGGGGAAATAGGGCATGTGATGGGGGCGGTCTGCAGAGCAAGGGGCTGTTTAGGGGCAATGAGGTGCAGCACAGCAGGAGTGGCAGTCCAGCACAAGGGCACTGTTTACAAATCCACAACTGCTAGACGCACACTGGCCTGCCCAGCCCTGCGCTGCTGGCGTGCCCCTTCCACACTGCCCCCCTGCCCAGTGCCCTGCCCTTATGCCAAGCACCCCCTCATCCCGAGACTCCCCCACAGATCCCCATGCCCAGTGCCCCCAGACCTGCTACGCCTAGCACCCCCAGCCCAGAGACCCTCCCGCTGACCTCCTACCACAACTAAACAGCACCCTGCACACCATACCCCCTGCCCAGCTCCCTCACCCACATGCTCCCTACTGTCCAGCATCCCCTTCACCATCAGAGCTGTACAGTGCCCCATATTTCTCAGGGAATTCTGCATCAAATTCTGTGCATAATATTTTAAAATTGTGCATTTTTTTATTTTTTTGCAATAAATAAATGTGAAAGCTCAACCATGGCAGTGGGGAGCATAGGCCACTGGCTGCATGGAGGTGGGAGAATACCCTGCAGCCTCCCCTGCCCCTCTGGGACAGGGACTTGGCAGTGAGACTCAGCCTGACCCTGACACAGCACAAGGGCCAGAATTGCCATGGAAAATACCTGGGTCCCTGCCCCTTTTGCAACAGGCACACCAGATGTGGGCAGGGAGGCTCAGCGTGGCAGCAGAATTCAAGTGCAGAGGGATTTAGTGTAGGGGGATCCAGACGGGGGTAAGAGGGTTCTGTGTGGGAAAATCTGGGTGCAGTTAGCTCAGTGGTGATCTGGATGCCCAGGAGGTTCCGATGCAAAGGCAATGAAGTCGCAGGGGGACCAAGTGAAAGTGGTTGGAGCTCAGCGGGTGGGGGGTTGGTATCTGGGTGCAGGTGACATGGGATCATTTGGTCAGGTGAGGTGGTGAGGTCAGCGGAGTGGGGTGTCCGGGGGGGCTATTGGGGTGGTAGCAGATGCAGGTGAGATGGGCTTGTTCACGGTAGGTTTGATGGCCTGCTAACAGGCGCCAGGTGCTGCCAAGGGAAGCTGCAGGCTGGGCCCAGGGCGC
>NC_133770.1:234029678-234033584 GCF_003597395.2 Chelonoidis abingdonii
GCTCTGCTACCTACCCCAATAAAGGAGAACTAACAACTTAAAATGCCTTGTTCAACAATTTTAAGTAACACTTAACTTTCAAATGCCTGAACAGCAAATGTAACTTTTCTTGTCTGCACAGTAAACACTGGGATTTTTATCTGTTTGAATAATCAAAGTGGTGCTTTCCATGCCTTCTCGGTTGCAAAGATTTGAACTGCTTCCTGAAGGTCCACAGTCTGGGCCAGCTCATGATCTATTGAGATGGTTACAAGGCTGACCAGCCTCTCCTATGCCATTGTGGAGCGTAGATGTGTTTTTATTAACATCAGCCGGGAGAAGTCGCATTCTCCACTGGCAACTGTTTAAGGAAGTGTTAGTAGTATGCGCAGAGCACCAAAAGCATTTGGAAAGAGAACTGTCATCTTATTTGTGCACATATATGCCGAACAGCCTTTGGAGTTGATCCTGCCGAAATGTATCTTGAAAGGACTTTCTGTTCATCACCTAAATCACTTGCATCAATATCATGCATGTCATCATGTGTCAACACTCTCTAGTGCCCTGCATTGCTGGTGTAGGTCTTCTTCTGGTATAGTGAGGAGTTTGGGAATATCATACAACATCCCAAATACACCGCTGTGTTCCTTGAACTGCATGAAATGTTCTTCAACTGATTGTATTGCACAATCTAGCACCTGGTTAAAGAATTCAACTTCGAATTGTATTTTGGGAACTCTTATGGTATTATCCCAAGCCTCGTAATCAAAATGTCTTCTTCTTTGGTGACTCTCGTGTTCTTGAATGGGTAGGAAAATAGCTTCAGTGTGAAGTTCCTCTGCCAACTTCTGTGCACTCTTCAGAATGTTTTGAAATCCCTCATCTGATCAGTAAGACTGTAGGTATGATTTTGCTTTGTCCAGTTGTTCCATTGCTCCAGATATATCAAGGTCAACACCTCAGAGTCTCTTGCTTACAACATTTATTTCAAACAGTATGTCGTGCCACAACACTAAGGGTATGTCTACACTATGGGATTATTCCGATTTTACAGAAACCGATTTTTGGAAACATTGTATAAAGTCGAGTGCACGCGGCTACACTAAGCACATTAATTCGGCAGTGTGCATCCATGTACCAAGGCTAGCGTCGATTTCCGGAGCTTTGCAATGTGGGTAGCTATCCCATAGGTATCCCATAGTTCCCGCAGTCTCCCCCGCCCATTGGAATTCTGGGTTGAGATCCCAGTGCCTGATGGGGCAAAAAGCATTGTCGCTGGTGGTTCTGGGTACATCCTTCCCCTCCCTCCGTGAAAGCAACGTCAGACAACCGTTTCATGCCTTTTTTCTTGGGTGAACTGTGCAGACGCCATACCACAGAAGGCATAGAGCTCGCTCACCTCAAGATAGCAGTCATGACATTGTAAACAGCTCGTGCATTATCGTGCAGTTTATGCTGAACCAGGACCTGGAAAACCAGGCAAGGAGGCGGCGGCTATGGCAGCGCAGTGACGAGAGGGATGAGGACATGGACACAGAATTCTCTCAAATCGTGGGCCCCGGCGCTTTGGAGATCATGCTGTTAATGGGGCAGGATCTAGGCATGGAACGCCAATTTTGGGCCCAGGAAACAAACACAGACTGGTGGGGGACCGCATAGTGTTGCAGGTGTGGGACGATTCCCAGTGGCTGCAAAACTTTCACATGCATGCATAAGGGCACTTTCATGGAACTTTGTGACTTGCTTTCCCCTGCCCTGAAGCGCCAGAATACCAAGATGAGAGCAGCCCTCACAGTTGAGAAGCGAGTGGTGATAGCCTCTGGAAGCTTTGCAACGCCAGACAGTTACCAGTCAGTCGGGAATCAATTTGGAGTGGACAAATCTGCTGTGGGGGCTGCTGTGATGCAAGTAGCCAAAGCAATCACTGAGCTGCTGCTACCAAAAGTAGTGACTCTGGGAAATGTGCAGGTCATAGTGGATGGCTTTGCTGCAATGGGATTCCCTAACTGTGGTGGTGTGATAGATGGAACCCATATCCTTATCTTGGCACCGGAGCACCAGGGCAGCCAGTATATAAACCGTAAGGGGTACTTTTCAATGGTGCTGCAAGCACTAGTGGATTGCAAGGGACGTTTCACCAACATCAACGTGGGATGGCCGGGAAGGGTTCTTGAAGTTCGCGTCTTCAGGAACACTACTCTGTTTAAACAGCTGCAGCAAGGGATTTACTTCCCAAACCAGAAAATAACAGTTGAAGATGTTGAAATGCCTATAGTTATCCTTGGGGACCCAGCCTATCCCTTAATACCATGGCTCATGAAGCCATACACAGGCAGCCTGGACAGTAGTCAGGAGCTGTTCTACTATAGGCTGAGCAAGTGCAGAATGGTGGTAGAATGTGCATTTGGACGTTTAAAGGGTCGCTGGCGCATGTTACTGACTTGCTCAGACTTCAGCCAAACCAATATATCCATTGTTATTGCTGCTTGCTGTGTGCTCCACAATCTCTGTGAGAGTAAGGGGGAGACATTTATGGTGGTGTGGAAGGCTGAGGCAAATCGCCTGGCCGCTGATTACGTGCACCCAGACACCAGGGCGATTAGAAAAGCACACCAGGAAGCGCTGCGCATCAGAGAAGCTTTGAAAACCAGTTTCATGACTGGCCAGGCTACGGTGTGAAAGATCTGTTTGTTTCTCCTTGATGAAAACTCGCCCCCTTGATTGACTCATTCCCTGTAAGCAACCCACTCTCCCCCTTTGATCACAGCTTGCTTACAAAGGAAATAAAGTCACTATTGTTTAAAAATCATGTATTCTTTATTAATTGATTATAAAAAGAGAGAGAGAACTGACAAGGTAGCCCGGGAGGGGTTTGGGAGGAGGATAGGAGGAAAGGAAAAGGCCACTTCAAAAGTTCAAAATAATGACAGCCTTTTGCTTGGGCTGTCCACTGGTGTGGAGTGGGCGGGTGCACGGAGCTTCCCCCCCCCGTGTTTTTACACTTCTGGGTGAGGAGGCTATGGAACATGGAGAGAGGGGAGGGTGGTTATACAGGGGCTGTAGCAGCACTCTGTGATCCTGCTGCCATTCTGGAAGCTCCATCAGATGCCGGAGCATGTCAGTTTGATCACACAGAAGCCCCAGCATTGCATCATGCCTCCTCTGATCTTCCTGCCACCACCTCTCATCTCGAGTGTCTCTCCTCTCCTCACGTTGGTCCCTCATGTCCTCACATTGGTCCCTCCTGTCCTCACGTTCACTGGCATCTTTCCTGTACTTTGATACCGCGTCCTTCCACTCATTCAGATGAGCTCTTTCACTGCGGGTTGATCCCATGATTTCAGAGAACATTTCGTCTCACATTCTTTTTTTCCGCCACCTTATCTGAGATAGCCTTCAGGACGGAGGAGGGAGGCTTGAAAAATTTGCAGCTGTGGGAGGGAGGGAAAAAAAAGGGAAAGAAGTATTTAAAAAGATACATTTTACAGAACAATGCTTATACTCTTTCACGGTGAACAACACTATTCACATTACATAGCACATGTGATTTCAGTACAAGGTCGCATTTTGCATCTTAACGCTGAGTTCCTGTGGCTTTGATGTTAGAAATCACAGACGCAGGTCCGGGCAGCAGAATTCGACTTGCATGCAGCCATGGTAAGCCATTGTCTTTCGGCTCCTGCAGCCTTCATAAAAGCAGCACCCTTCTTTCCCACATACAAAGCAAAGCCCGTTGAGTGCTGCGGCTTTCCTGTTAATGTGCAGCAGCAGAAACCAAACTAGCTCTCCCCCATCCAATTCTCTGAGATGATTGCTTTATCCCTCCCCCTACTGCATGGCTGGTATCAGGGAAGATCCCTGCTAGCCAAATGCAAAAATCTCAGCTCCAATCCCCGCCTCCCCTCCTTCCCCCCCTCGGCTTAACTA
>NC_133770.1:234334605-234454525 GCF_003597395.2 Chelonoidis abingdonii
GCACATTGGTTCCTGGAGCACTTTTAAACTATTTCAAGCTAAAATGGCTGATTAGCCAGTAAGTACACATGAGGCCAAACCATGGCAAATACATTTCTAAAGTCTGTCAAGCTCTTACTATCCAAGGAAAGTGATCCATTGCTGAAAGGCTGATAGCGTGGCTCCCCTTCAACTAATCCATTTCCAACATTAATATCTAGTATGGACAAGACAAAATACTTACATTAAAGTACTGGGCGTAGTAAAGCTTTGTCTGCACAGGGAATTTTTGGAAAATCTTCGGCTGTTGCAATACCTATATTGACCACATTCTGAAACAAAAAAACTGCTTCAAGAAATAGGTTAAGAGGCAAACATGGACACAGCCCATCTACATGGAGTTAAGTCATTTGCAAATACCTTCCACCAAAGTGCAAGATTCCAAATGAGAAATGGATTTAGAAAAGATACAGATAACTTAAAAAATAATGAATAACAACACTTGTATATGTTGCATAATGCAGCCATGTGCACTGCAATATGAATCACAGACATAACACCAGCTCTGGAAGATTTACGTTTCCTGTTGTGCAGGATAGAGAAGAGATGTAGTCAGGGAAAGTGGTGGGAATGTTTCACCCAAAGCAACATTCCCATGCGTCCTGCTTGCCTTTGAACCCCAGAAGTGCTCTGCCAACTATTAGCAGTATATTGAACTTATTGGCAGTAGACCTGTGAGGAAGCTAGCAGCAAACAACAGGGCCTTCCCATCCTGTAGTGACAGCCAGGATGATCAGACCAAGGTGGTCATTCTGGCCTTGCTCCCCTAAACTTTTAGCACCAGGTTGGTGATCCAGGTTAGAGGAGATCAATAGATGCATTTGTCACATTCTTACCAATTCTTCAGAATCCTGTGATCCTCTAAATTTCTAAAAAGGCATCATAATGCCACTATATAAATCCATGGTATGACTACAAATTGAATACTGTGTACAGTTCTGGTCACCCCATCACAAAAAAAGATATATTAGAACTGGAAAAGGTATAGAGAAAGAGCAACAAAAATGATCAGGGGAATGGAAAAACTTCCATATGAGGAGAGATTACAAAGATTGGCACTGTTCAGTTTAGAAAAGAGGCAACTAAGGCAGGAGGATATTATAGGTGTCTATAAAATCATAAGTGGTGTGGAGAAAGTGAATAAAGGAAGTATTATTGACCCCTTCACCTAACAGAAGAACCAGGGTCTCCCAATGGAATTTATAAGCAGCAGATTTAAAAACAAACATAAGGAAATACTTCACACAACACATCAGCAGCCTATGGAACTCATTGCCAGTGGATGTTGTGAAGGCCAAAAGTATAAAGGGTTTCAAAAAGAATTAGATAAATTTGTGGAGAATAGGTCCTTCAAAGGCTATTAGACAAGATGGTCAGGAATGGAAACTCACACTCTGGGTTTCCCTAAATCTCTTAATGCCAGAAGTTGGAGCTGTACAACAGGGGATGGATCACTTGATAAACTACCCTGTTATGTTCATTCCCTCTGAAGCATCTGGCACTGTCCACTGTCAGAAGACAGGATACTGGGCTAGATGGACCATTGGTCTGACCCACTGTGGCCATTCTTATGTTCTTATGTTCTGGGTGAAGATGAAGCAGGGAAATCTTAACACAGAAAGAGAATTTTTGAGGAAGGTTATAGAGGGAGGTAAGTCTCAAATGAAACTTAACCATAGCTTTAACTGCATAAGAGCTGGCTAACAAATGTGCTATTGTATTTAAGATAAGATACGTAAGTAAAAGTTTTTATATTTGCATTTGTTGGACTCTTCGATGTACGTCTACTTAAATCTGCTGGGAGGAAAAACAGTTCTTCTTCCATCTGCAGAGAGAACATATTCAATATGCTTAATAAAAGGTCTTTAGCTGCCAATATGTTTAAAATGCAATAATCTTGCAAATTAAGGGCCAGATGTGTCATTTGTTAATATAAGAAATTTGTAGGGTATTTGGAGTGAAGAAAGATTATATACATCTTTATTTAAGAACTGAAGGTATCCAAGAGGGGGCTATGTAGCTGACATGTGCCCTAATCCCTCAGTCCTTAAATATGACAAAACTCTACCTTGACATCAGTGGGAGTTTTGCCCAGGTAAGGGCTGCAGGCTGCACACTCTCTAAATGTCAAAGCACCGATAAGGGCAAAAGAACTGTTATTTTTGTAACACAAAAGAGAGGTTCTGGAGATGTCATTACATTTAAATGTACTCTGGTATTGCATTCTGTTTTTCCATCTCAGCAGACACTGTTCCAAGACAGACATAACGCAGAGCACAGTACTTTACATTAAATGCAGTTATAAGCAAGACCAGCAACCTTGGAGTGACTCATTCATAGGAGCAATTCATAGGTTACACTGGGTATGAAAGGCAATTTCAGAGTACCACAGGAAGAAAGGGAGTTTTAGAACAGAGGTGATACCAACTAATTTAGAGATACAGATACATACAGTACAGGATACAAGCTGTACACTGCACACGCTGTGTTTAGACAGAAAAGAAATGTCCTTTACATATAGATCCCTACTTCGGAAAATACTCAAGTCTAATTCGGTCCAGTACTAAAATGAATTAATTTAGGGTTATTATTATAAATGCTGAAACATAATAAAAATTCAACACCGAAGAGAGGGGAGCTTTATATTTGCACTGCACTGGATTTTAACACAAGATGCTAAGAACCAGAAAATGTACTGAGAAGAGCTGCTGACAGCCATCAAATGGTGCACGTAAAATGTAATAAGAGTTTTAGAAGTATATTTCAACCCATATAATAAAGCACTGTGAAGGTGTAATTGCTGTCATTGTTCCAAACCTTATTAGAGTAAAGAACAAAATGGTAAGAAAATATGAGATTTGTTGAATTATTATTTAAACAATTTTTGCCATAATTATTCATCTGTAACATACATTGCTTTGTCATGAAAATATAAAATATAATGGAGTTCACCTTTTAAAATCTACTGTGACAGACTTCTATTAAATAACAGCAATTACTTCTACTAAATTGGCTTCTCCTACAAATGAATTGCATAAAAATTGATTCCATGAAATGTTGTTATAATCTAAAAATTAAACCCATAAAAGCAAGAAAATTCAGAGTTAAGCTGAAACTTCATTCTCAGCCCATCCAAAAGTGTTTAGATACTGCAGGACTTGCCAAAGAATGGATAATCCTTCATACAACATGTGCTGCAGTAACTAGAAAGTTTCAAGTTAATGATGGAATTCCAGCCTTAATTCTACTTTTCTTGCTTTTGTGGATTTAAAGAGGCTTTTTAACATTATTTCAAACATTTCCACTTTGCGTTTAATTTCCTTAGGGTCATCTTCTTCAATGCTTAGCCGAACAGTTGGCTGTAGTGATTGTTCGACATTTGGTCCGTTCCAATGTAGTCACAAGGGCTTGACGGCTGAAGACTCCAACATCAGAACAGACTTGAGGAATCCATGTAATAGGGGGTCTGCCTCTGAGGTGCCTCCACTCCTCGGTGAAATTTTATTCCGGATGTTACAACCCACTTGGAGAATGGCATTTGCTGGAACATCTTGTGTCATTCTCCTGACATGTCCAAAAAAGGTAAGGTGCCATCAGTGGACAATGGCCCCGACAGTCCCCTACAAAACTCAATCCAGCAGAATACATTTGCTACCTTCTTATTCCTACAGTTAGATAATGGGCCTGCAGCACACTGATCTATTATACAGGCAGAGAAGGCGGCAACAACAACAAAAATTAAGCCTCTGTAATAGGAAGTTGTGGACTGGCAAAGTGGAAGGAGAACCCGTGTAAATGAGCTCTCGGCTGCCTGTGCTCCATAATTCTGAATTCTTAATTGATCTTCTTCCCTTTGAGGTGCTCACGAACATGATGTATTGGACTACGGAGTAGGATTGAAATAATATAGTTGAGGGAGATATGTCACCTAGCCTCAGGGGCAGAAAAAAGGGGGGTAAAGGGACTCTCACCTTAGAGCAGGGGATATCTCTGGATAAACAGTCCAAGCAGTGTGACTGAAGGCCTTCTTCTCCTCCTCAACTGCTTTTGTGTTAAAGGATCACTCTCCAAAACCCAACATACACACACACACACCACTAGGGTGGCCTGGGGATTAATCTCCCTCCATGATCTTACTTTTGGAGGTCACTTTTCCATCATTTCTGTGGATGACCTCAGAAATGGAACTGTCACAAAAGGATTCTCTGATAGCTCCTTTGATGTTCCATAATGACTTCTGTACATGTGCATTTATGAAACTTTTAAAATAACTGGACCTGACTGACATCAATAGCTGTGCTATTATGTAAATCTGAACTTGGCTACTTTTCTGGACTGGAACATTGGCCCAGTAGAGCATTATGTCTCCTTTGGAGCTATAATGGACATGTACCTTAAAAATTACAAGTGGGGCAATAACTTCTTATGATGAATAGCTGACTTTCAAAAGTCAAGATAGCAAAGGATCCCATGCCCACTTTTTTAATTAACTGTCAAATTTTCATATTTTTAAAAAAGCAGGACAAAATATTTTAGAATTAAAAGAAATATACAGAGATGTGTGTACTCAGCTTATTATTTCTATTCTCCTACTGTATATCTTGAAAATGTGCCCCCTCAGCATCATGTTTTCTCCAAGCTAGTAGGCAAAGATAACTCCAAAGGTACTCCCTCATCCCTGACATCGCACCCTGCATGCTTGTGTGACCTGGGGAGAAGGGAAGAGTGCTGCATATGTGCAGGCTATGCACTGCCAGCACATTGACAATAGGATAGTTTGAAGGAAACAGAGTTGATTGGCTGTCACATAGTGGGAAGTCACATAAGCCACATCCCCTTTCAGGTGCAGTCATTGGGCTCCCCAGGATTGCTATTCCCACTGCAACCTATGAGATTAGTGTAGAACTGTGTTTCTGAACATGCTGAGTTCACAGAGCCTTTTGAGGGCAGGAAGGCATTTCCTCCTTCCCCCCACCCTTCACTGAATTGGCATGGATTTTTCACCATCCTCTCAGTATCCTGAACATCTAGTAAGCAGGGGCTGTAGTGTGTTAATGTTGAAATTTGGCATGGGTACAGAGCAGTACCTGGTTAAGGGCATGTACAGCTCCTGGGTGAACCCAAGCATGAGAGCAGGAATAAGGGAGGGTTATCCCCTGTGGGTGGGCTCCTTGTCTGGTTCAGCAAGGGGCTCGACTCCTTTTGCTAGTATCCACAACCTTAACATAAGGAAAGGGTGAAGGGCGAGATTCAGAAATAGTGCTGGAACACCAGTTAATTCTTTGTTGGGCAGAGGACTAAGAGTAGCCCTGCTCCAGGTTGCACTCAACCTGTTATTCCTGGACAGTTTTACTGGAGCTGAATTAAGAAATCTGCTGCCTATTTAAACTATATCAGGATGTTGTGTCTCTCTTCCTGCTGTGCATGAGTCCACAGACAAATACATTATTAGAAAAAATCAAAAAACAAAAGGAAGTATATGCTTCCAGAGTGAAATCAAGTTTTATTTCAACAGGTGCTCCATGTCTTGTTTCATTCAAGAATAAACAGTGATACATGCATTTTCAGTTCCTGAAAATAGTGAATTACATGGACACAGGCTTAACTAGAATAACACAAGCAGGGATTGCTTTAATACTTTTTCTGCAATGTTCTTTGCCTGATAAAGTTCATTACAGTAATGGCATCTTTAAAAGTGAAACACAGTCAACTGAATAATACCTACATTTCTCACTTCAAAAGTACATTTTTCTTCTCTGAGCTCTCACTGTTACATGCAAAAACCTCCTTAGAGCCCCAGAAAATTTAGCAAACCAGTATATTTAAGTGAACACTATATATTTTTTAAAAACAATGGCAATCACTTTATATTACAGAGGTAGAGAAGTGCCTTTTCTTAGGAAATTCTGTTGAGGTTTTACTGAGAAAAATCACTTTTTCCTGTGTTGTACTTGCATTCCGCAGGAAAATTTTGGCAGCATGCCAAAACAATAACTAAACATAAATATCCTTAAGTTGGGCCCTTGCACAATCAAAGCAGCAACAGACCCTACAACGGGAGCTGCAAGAGCATCTGTAGTGGAAAGGAATGATGAAGAGTTGGTGCAAGCTCACCTAACCACTTTCTGGGACCCAAAACATGGCACCAGCAGCCCATCCCCTCCTTGAGCTACCAGCTAATACAGTTAGCCCCATAGCTAATGTAGTGGCAGTCTAAGCTGCAATATCAAAGAGGTTCACGGATCAAACCCTGTTAATGATGCATGATGGGAATGGATGGAATGAATTATGTCGTCTTCAGAGTATTTCTACACTGCAATGTAAGCTCAGGTTAGCAGAACTCAAAGTTAGCAGACCCTGGATTTGTTAACCTAGGGCTTGAGTGTCTACACTCATTTGTTACTCCACATTAGGAATGGTGGAAAGCCGGGTCCCAGCCTAAGGCTCCAGCATCTACACTGCATTTTGTGAGCCTGAGTCCAATCACCCATATCCCAGACTTCCTAGACTCCTCCCAAAATGTGACTGCTCTAACACTTTGTTCATAGTACAATGTGGGAAAAACTTGATTGTTCAGAGGACAAAGAAAGTTGGTCCACGGGACTATTAAATACATTCAGCAGACTCCCAGAGCACAAGTCCAGTGGGGCTCCATCTACATTGAAAAGCAATAGGGTTTGAACCCTGGGTCCCAGTTTGACTCAGGCTCAGACCCAGACCTTCCACCCTTCTGGTGTCCTGGGCCCCTGGGTCCAAGAGCTGAGTTAGCATGATTTGTGTGTAGACAGAAAGGGTGTTAGGCTTGAACCTGAGTTTAAACCTTGGGTTTACACTGCAATGTAGACATACCCTCAATCACATAACAAAAAGCCACATTAAAAGAAAGTTGTTTAGATTGAGAAATCAAATACTCAAAAGTCAGGAAATCCCAGATTTAACGTGCCTGACAACCTTAATTCTGCCCCCTTGTGCTCATGCACTATTAATACAGTTTTAATTACACAGTCACATCCTGTTCTTCCCACAAGATCCCTGGCTCATTTGGTGCACAGAATGGATGCACAAGAGCACAGAATCAAGGTTCCACAAGTTTAGACTTAAAATAAGAGTAACTGGATGATGTTCCATGGCCTGTTGTACAGGAGATCAGACTAGATGATCTAAAGGTCCCTTTCAGGCCTTACAAATCTATTAATTGTTTACACCCTTCATCCCCACATTGCATACAGTCACACACAGCCAACGTGTTCAAATGTAATATGGCCCTACACAAGGAAGTAAGGAGACATAAATAAGGGAGTACTTTCATTCTCAGAGCACAGAGGAACTAGGATGGGAACTGTTGACTAGTCACAATTCTTTCCTGGGATTCTTCTTGGAGCAGTGAAGCCACATAAAGGGTCTGTACAAACTATTGTGCGCAGTACCTGATTTCCACTTAAAGTTCCCTAAAGCCACCTTGCCACTTTGTTTCTTTCAGTGTTCATATTTTAAAACAGATTATTTAAAAATACAATTGGTGGTGTTTTATTGGTGGGTTTTGGTTTAAAATGAAAACGAGAATCAGGTTTAAGATATTGTAACACGATAGCTGAAACATTTCTATTTGTCATAGTGAACTTTTGGCTTCTCTATTTTTAGCTGAGCTCTTGTTTCACTATGGAAAATGTTTAAGTGTATGTCTCAATGTCATCTTACAACACCACATTGTTTACTTAAAAAAAAGAAAAAAAGAAAGAAATTCAGCATTTAAGGCCCAATCCTCCCATTGAAATCAATGGGAAAATACCATTTTGCAATCAGACCACTAAGTGATGTGTTCCTACAGTTCTTACTCAGGAAAATCTCCCCATGAAATCAGTGAGAGTTTTGCCTAAATAAAGACTGGACCAGACCCAATATGTATAAGAACCCATCACTATTCACATGGACAAAAAACCCACAGTTTCCTCATGTCTTATGTAAAGGTGCAAGTTACTGAAGAGCCGTCCAGCGCAGTCAATTTTTCCACTGGCTTTATTTTTTTTAACTAATTTTGTTCAAAGTACTCTTCAGAAAAATAAAAAGTTGAAAGATAAACATATTTCTCTTCACAAATGCTTGAAGAAAAATATGTTCTGGCAGTCTTTGACCAACTTACAATTGAAATGAATTACATAATCAAAATACATCTTAATTTTTGTTAAAACATTCTAAAAAATGATTGAACACATTTTTTTCAGCTGAAAAAGTTTTACAACCACATAAGTATTTTGCTTTGTAATTCACTCCTCATTTCCACACACATTTTCCCCCCTTCTTTGGAAAATATATCAATTGTTTATTTAAAAAAAACGTATTTTGGGCATGGCTGACCTGTAGTGATATGGAGCTAAGCAGAGTCAGTGAATCCACTCACTCTGATATGCACACATGATATGCAATTAAAATCTCCATTCACATTCCTACAAGGTTGTCAATCAAGAGAAAAGCCTTTTTGACAACATTCAGTGAAGCATACCAACTAACTGCTGAACAGGAACTTAAACAGTAACAGCTTTTGTTACTAGCAAGAATGGATTTTACCAAGGTTGGGTTGAATTTCTAAAGAAATCATTATGTTCAACATTTTGGGGGTTTTCATTAAAAATAAAAATATGTCAAAAAGCTTTTCTACGCTAAGCTATGATATTATGTAATACATCAAAGTTATCAGATATGTGAAAAAAACTAACCTTTTTGACTGTAGGAAACAATTTAACCTTTTACATTTAGAATGATTACAGGGCAGTTTATTGGGGAAAAGAGGACATTTTGATCTGTTTGCTATGCACTAGCAGCTGACCTTTTTAACATTTTAAGGTGTCTGGTCAGAAATTAAAGTTGGGAAGTCACTGTCCAGTTACCAAAATGTTCCAGTTAAAATAACACATTAAACATTCACAGTTTGTGAACCTATTATTAGTATTTCAGAACTACTGCATGTTACCTACATTTTCATTTGTGAGTCTCTCTAGAAAATATTATGCACCTAGAATCTGTTCAAATGAACAGTGAAGATGTCATGCCTGTAACTTAGTTACTGTTTAATATCTAATCAAAGAATGTACACCTCACAATAGCATTACTATACTTTAAAGTCATAAATCTATAAAAGCAGGGCACAGTAAAAAATAATATACTGTGCTTGTTAATCTGCTGCTGTGTGTGTTTTGAGCAACTAACCTTGGATTACAATTCTGAAACAAGTTAATATCAGATGCTGAAATATTTGCCTTTTTACTTATCATGCCCTCTAACTGAAGAGAGAGCAGATGCATCCTGACTATTAACAGTCATGACAAATTGCCTTACTAATGAATGTTACACACTGAAAGTGCCATAACTGATTAAACTACAATTTCCCACTACTAGGTAGAGAGAGACTTGGGAACTCCAGCAGTGGACAACTCTGATGTTCTGCCAACAGGCCTTCAGGGCACAGAGTGGTATTTAGAAAAACACACTGTAAATTCCATATGAATATATTCTAAAAGACTATGTGTATACAACAGGTTTTAAAGAACATTTGATGAAACAGCTTAGATTTGTAGCTCATGAGCCATGTAAAAAGGATGTGTTTTAACAATTTTAGTATCATTACAAGGCTGTGTTAATATTTCTGTTCGGTTTTTCTACTCACCCTCCCCTCCACCCCCAAAAAAATTGCTTGTGCTTTGCATTTCACATAAATCTTTCTTTTGTCAGTCTCTTTGTTGGTGCAAAATTGGCAGGAGTTCAAATTCAAAGTACTCCTATTCATTTACTGACCATTAAACCAATGTCATTCTAGTTCACATCAGCCAGAGAGCTAAGCTCTAAAAAACATAAAAGGCTTGCTTTACCACTAACAAATAATGTGTACATTTTTACAGAGCTTAAACCTTAGTGCTTTGCCTGAAACTAACAATACAGTACATCTTATCATTCCTTTTTCACAAGCAGGCAGCTGCTGAAACGCTTGCCACTTCAAAATATCAATTGCTTGCCAGAGTTGTCCTCAACACACCCTGTCAAACTCGTGTATATTGTGCAATGAAAACGGTGCAGGACTGAAAGCTAGAAATTGTGTCAAATTTTGCTGTAAGGGTATGATGTGCAAAGAACAACGTATGACAACCGTAAAGACTACAAACAATAGCAGAGGAGCCAGACACTAGATACATCACAACTGCACCACCACATATTTTATTGTGTGTATTATATATTTAAAGCATGACAAATGTACCATTGTAGACTATGCTACACAAGAGAGAAACCCTTCAGCTAGTTAGGCTTTTTTTCATTTCTCTTGATGACAAATATGTAGTTAAATTTCTCTGCCTTTTGAACATTTGTCTGCAAATCATATAGGAAAAAAAATATAAGGTTTTCAAAATGAGTAACAGAAACCAAAAGACAACAGTACAAGATGAGAAAATGAGATCTTGTTCAGTTTACACTTATGCTTCTCTCTGGGAAGACATAGCCAGGGTTACTTTAAAGAATATCTGAGGCTATGCAAAAGAAATACAATAGCACTGTGCCCATAAATTACAATATACCTAATTTTAATGCAGATAAGTGCTGGTCTATTGATTTGCATGTTTCCCTGGCAAAATGGAAATTCCATGTGAACATGTTCTTTGTCTCCAGAAAATAAATTTTAAGCTCTTTATGAATACTGCATTTAATGCCAAAAGGGAAATATAAGAAAGAAATAGGTTGCTAACATAACATACATATGAACTCTAAAGAAAGTAAGTGGGAGAAGGGGGTGTACGTACATATATATTACACACACCTTTTTTCACACTTCATTATGTTTTCTTTAAGAGGTCCTAGCTGCTGAAAAAATGCTTCTCTTCAGAGTACAATCTTAAGCTAACTGAGGGAAAACTAGCATAATAAGCAACACATCAAGTTAACTGTAAAGGTGACCATAGAAATACTAATCCTAAATTAAAGCAACCACAGATTGCTGAAATGGAAAAAAAATGTTTATGAGGAAAGATTAACGTGAATATCTATTAATCTTTCCACAACCCAGCTTAGGTTGCAAAACCTTTAACATACAAGTTTCTAGAGGGCCATTAACTGATATCAGGCTAACTGAAATGAATATAAATGCTTTTAAGGTGTTAATAAATATTTTGGAAAGAGACTAGGTGTTTTAGGTGGTTGGGGGTGCTGACCTTTGCTGTGTTTATTAGTGGGACAATGATGCATTATTAACACACAGCAGCTGTACCTGAACTGCTGCCATGAACATAATAGCCTTTTATAGCCATCAGGGGAGTGAGATAGGAGGCCTTTATTAACCACTAGACATGATTAGCACATTATGTGAACTTTAGTAGGCAAATTATCTCTTATTGAAATATGTTGGTTATAACTAATTGTAAACATGATTTTAAAACCTTCCCAATGCAAAACTAAGAGTTTTACTACCATTTTGCAAATCATTGGCTAGCAATCTTAAGAAAAAGGGTTTCTGTTCTATTCACACAATCTACTAAAACAGCTATGCCTCAAAGACCTGATTCGACTAAGATCAAACTATCAAAGTATTAACAACTCCAATTCATGAATATTAATCTTGAGAAATAAAATAAAACATAAATGAAACATTGCTCCATTCAGTAAAACTGTTAATGAAGAAACCTATTTATTTAATATATATTTTCTACTAATGTTACAAGCAGTTCTTAAAAGATTAGTTTTGTAATACATTTTCAAGAGTTAACTTGAAAAAATAACAGCATACTTTAAAAAGCTTAATTTTGGGAAAGATTATCCCATTAGCCTTAGCAAATGAACACAGCACTGAGAGTCCATTATGAATAGTCTTTTATGACCTAGCAGAAAGTCATTAACATAAAATAAATCATTAGCTTTGATATTAAGCTTCTACTATCTGTAGGTTTCTATGACTAATGTGAATAACTGCATCTGCAAAATCAGAAAGTATACTTTTTTTAAAGGTTATCTTCCCATTTTACTATTATTTTCTGTCTTTGTATTATTTATTACTATTTCAGGCTGATACAAATGCGATCACTATATTTTATATATATATTACAAAATAATAATGATATATAGGGAACAAATATTTTATGTTGTATAGAGACACAAATCCTGTATGACATTTCAACCAAAAAGATGACCTATAAACAGTTTATTTTATATACAGAGATACATACACACACCCTTTCCTGTCTCCTGTAATAATTGTCCAGACAGATCTTCAACTTCATGTGGTATCCATCACATTCCTCCTTCTGACTAGCTTCCTTGTGCAGAGGTTATCACGTTCTGATTTCAGTGGGAGTTCTTCTTGAACAAGGAGCATAGGACTGGGCCCCATTATGGATTTCCTTACTATAGCAAATTTAATAGCAGCTGTAGCTCCCCTGGAACCTTTAAGCCATACAAAGATCTACAATAACATTAGGAGACAAAAGCACTACCAAAGAAGCTCCACTTCTGTGTTTAGCCAGTCTGTATTTTGGAAAAAAAAGACAATCTCCACCAATCAATAATAGCATGATGAGCTAACAGTCAAGGATGTGAATGCTAAGACAATCAGATGTTCATGAAACTCAAGTGTGTTTTGTGACTTGGAAGGCAGTATGTTTCTTGGGAAGAAACTATGCTATTAGGATCTATTTCAAATCTACTGACAGCCCAGCAAGAAACACTAACAAAATAGTTGAAGAAAAGTGCTTAGATATATGTTTGTATTGCAAATGGAAGATTAGATACATGTATCAGTATAGCCATATAAAACATAAAAACCAAAAATAAAATATATTGTATAAAAGATCACAGGAGAGGGAACACCACAAGCATAAATATTAAAAATGACAACAGTATCATGACCTTTGTAGTAAACAATTTAATTTTGAAGATTTAACTCAAAATCAAAATCTAAACTCTTATTTTCAGTCAAACTCTTGGCTTACTAATGTAAAATTGCTTAAAGAAAAACACTGAAGAAAGCTGATCCTGGGAAACAAACTAAGCTGAAAAGAATTTTGCTTCTTAGCAATGGCCGTTATGGAAAGCAGTTTTGTTACTGTTGTTGCTGATGCTACACAGTCAATATTTAAGTATAGTATATTACCATGTTGCCATTTTCAAACTGAATGCTGTAGCGGAAAGTGTTATGACCAAGAAAATCTCATTCAGGTTAATGTGAATTCCATGTCTTAAAGTATTATGTTAAGTGCTGCTATAATTAACACTCTGTTGGCACTTTCATTATAAACCACATTTTTGAGCAGTTTATAACTCAGCCTTTTAATGAGGAATTACTCCTTGGACAAAAAATTGGTTCATAGGTTGTATAACACCAGCACCCATGCCAACAAAATGTTTAAAATGATTAGGCCAGATTTAAACTGAGCATTTTAGAGTTTACAGCCTATGCTAGGCGTTCACAGGACATGTGTCCACTTCACAAACAAAAACATAACTGCCACTAATTGTCACCATTGTCAATTTCACAGACCAAGGATTGAATGGACCTGGAGACCACACTGTCACCACTACAAGTGGTTAATATTGAGTCACACTGCCAGAGGACAGGGGAAAGATTTTGCTTCCACTATTCCTTCTCTGTCGTGTCTGCTCTCAATTTGGGATTTCAGCCTCCAGAAATTTTGGTCTATTGCCTGTCATGAGTACAACATTCACTTCATTTGAAGAGCGCAGTATAAAAATGGAAAACTAAAAACTGTCCATTTTCATGTGACACTATGTAAAGGAAAATCCTGATTTAAAAAAAAAACAGGAAAGTTTTGCAGGCTTCTGGGAACTGCATGGTGCAAGCTCCTCGTGAAAGTGTTGAGTTCCCTCAACTTCCACTTAAGTCAATGGGACTTTTCTCATAAGATCAAGCTGTGACTCTTTATGGTGAATAGTGACATTAGCTATGTTTTAATTTGAATGAAACGGTGTACTCCTAATTTAGCGTATCCAGCAGTGTACTGGTTTAGCTTTTTGTCCATAGACCTCACAACAGCTATTTTAAAGGCAGTGTTGCAAAGCTGAAATCCATTTTCTAATGGAACAATAAAATGTTACCTTTCAAGGATGTAAAAATGTTCTACAAAATAGGAAAACCTAGAATGATCATGAATATTATGATTTTAAAATATGTCAGCAGAAAGTTTTTTCAAAAGCCCACATATATATATAATATTTCCTATATTCTATGAAAATCGGGATCACATATTTTCAGAAATACTGGAATCTAAGCAGATATATTTGCGGTTTGCTTATATCTCTGGGACTATATACTAGGGTCTAATCTAAGAGAAGTTCATTCAACTTCTTAATATATGACATTTCTCTGAAACCCATTATAAGGCTTCAAAGCTTGTAAAAATCAACAACAGATGAAAACATTAACATGACAGTTTAATATTTTCTCCAAGAAGCACCAACAAATATTAGGTATGACTGTCGTACACTAAGTGACCAAAGTTGTTCAGGGGAAAGAAAAAAAAAGACACCCTACTCAACATAAAGATTTAATTTAATCATCCACCGTTATGTAATACACTAAAATCCCTCAAAAATACTGATATACAATTCTAGTTTTAGAGCTCTCTGAGATCCCAGCATTTAGGAATATCAGCAATAGAATGTATACATAGTGAGCCACCAGAAAAAGTAGACTTTGGAAAGTTACACTAAGGGCAACTAAAATGATTAGGGGTTTGGAGAGGGTCCCATTCGAGGAAAGATTAAAGAGGCTAGGCATCTTCAGCTTGGAAAAAAGAAGACTAAAGGGGGAAATGATAGAGGTATATAAAATCATGAGTGAAGTGGAGAAAGTGGATAAGGAAAAGTTATTTACTTATTCCCATAATATAAGAAGTAGGAGTCACCAAATGAAATTAATAAGTAGCAGGTTTAAAACAAATAAAAGGAAGTTCTTCTTCACACAGTGCACAGTCAACTTGTGGAACTCCTTACCTGAGGAAGTTGTGAAGGCTGGGACTATAACAATGTTTAAAAGGGAACTGGATAAATTCATGGTGGCTAAGTCCATAAATGGCTGTTAGCCAGGAAGGGTAAAGAATGGTGTCCCTAGCCTCTGTTCATCAGAAGATGGAGATGGATGGGAGGAGAGAGATCACTTGATCACTGCCTGTTAGCTTCACTCCTTCTGGGACACTTGGCATTGGCCACTGTCGGTAGACAGATACTGGGCTAGATGGACCTTTGGTCTGACCCAGTACGGCCGTTCTTATGTTCTTATGTACACTCATGGGACATTTTGTAAAGAGGAATATCCATGTTGTAGTTAGACCTGAAAATGTAAAATATTCTAAAATACTGAAATACTTCAGTCCATTTAAATCAAGTCACTAACAACTCTTATCTGTTTATGAAATATTACCCGTATTTTTTCACTTCAGTATTACACAGCTTTTTCATTTTGTTTAGTCTTTGATGGGGGGAGGGGAGAGGAGGGTTTCCTCTTATTTTTTAAACAGCTACATTATTTCTCTGTAATCAGGCTATATTTTTCCACTGCATTAACAACTATCTGTGCATCCAGAATGGATGAGTTGTAGGCTTCCTTATTTCTGAACTAGCTAGACCAGAATGCAGTGCATAATTCTGCAAGGCTAACCATTGGGAGCAGTGAAGGCCATTATTTTCTCTCCTATTGTTGGCGGGGGTCAGCATCCCTGTCATTAGAAGTGTCAAAATATAATTATATTACTGATCCTTATGTAAGCAGATACTTAACAACACATGAAAACATAAAACATGAAAATGTTTCAACTCTTCTTATAATACTTGTGGAAACAGACTTTGGAGATGGCAGAACAACGAGGAAAGAAGAAGGAATATTATTGCTGTGTAGGTATATTTAAACTGATGATCTGACATCTTCAAATAGTACAAAACCCAGACAATATTTTACTACTGAATTCATGCAGTGTGCTTATCAAACATGATTTCTTTTTGTAACATTAAATTCAGTTAAGAGCTATGATGTTACTTAAAACAGACATCAATTGAATAAACTGTTCTTATTAGCCCATAAATGTCTGAAATGCAGTTATGCTTCAAGTTTCAAGAGATGAACAGTATTACCTCAAGCCTAAATCTGTCTGTCCACTATGTTATTTTAAAGGCTGACCTATATACAGCAGCATACCATCCATTCTGTCTGTTTGTATAAGAGATACCTCACACAGTTGCCATAACCAACATTGTTTGCATTGTTCTTTCACTTTTCTCCTTCCATGGGTTATATGAGAGAAACAAGTAAAAGTCTGCATAGCAAGATATGCAAAGCATAATGTGCGTTTACAGTAAATGGAGGAATTTTAAAATAAGATTCTGAACATTTATGCCTAAGTTTATAAAGCAAAGATCTAAGCAGTCTTTTGAAACAAAGACTGCCACCTGAAATGCAGTTGAGCAGAAATATGGGACTGTATGATCTACATTACTGTATTTTCTTTTAAGAAGCTATCAAGAGTGATTCATTCTGATTATAGATACCCACAATACATATGCATATGTGGACTGCATAATTTCAAGCCTAAAACAATTATCTGATCATTAATAAAATTTATGTTAACAGATCAGTTATAAAACTTTAAAGTCCCTGACTAGCTGGGCAATGTATCTAAATTAGCAGCCATTTAATTAGAGTAAATATATAACAGAATAAAGTTCATCAAACAATCTTTAATTTTTAACCTAAAAAAAATCCAGATAAGGGGCCAAACCCTGCAATCATCATTCAAGCAAAACCTCCATGATTTCTAAGAGAGCAGGACCCTGTTCTGAATGAGGACTGCAAGATTTAGCCCAAGGTAAACAGCATCAAACGAAACTAGACCATCATTCTACTCTGGAACATGGATCCATCATACTCCAGCAAATGATACCCTTTGCTTTTAGATATCATCTGCATATAGCTCACCAAACTTTCTGAAAATAAGTTCTAGGAACCTCCTCCAAGCCACTGAAAACACATTAATGAAAATAAGTGATGGCTGAATATTTTTAAAGCAACTAAGTGTTTAGAGCGGAGCAGATAAGTTTTCACAGCAATGTTAATCATGCTGGGTCGAGGAACTGAGGGAAGAGGTGGAAAATGAAATGTTCAGTAAATGCATGCATCTCAAGGGCCTAGCAAACCTATTCAGTCCATTTAATATAATCAATGATCAGTGGCAAAGATGTTTGATAGAGACATGTTCATGCTGTAGAAGGTATCTTATATGAAATATTCTAGTAAGTCATCTCCAAGCATAAAAATTATGTCTTATGACTGTGCATTTTTTAAGTCCATTATCAGTCCAGGCTAAGTTAAATAGAAGAGTTACAACTTCTCTACAGAATGAGTGCCTTATTTGCATTTAAAAAGAACAGTTTGCTCCTTCATACATGGCATGACTTAAAAGAAGCTTCAACCAGCTAGTTAAAAAAAAAATATTCTGAAAACGACTTTCTAAATTAATTTATTCGATTTGCAGTGAAACCAACCAAAAATGATTTAAAGCACTTAATTGGAAAATGATTTAATATATTAAAGTAATTCCTGATTTTCCAAAGCATTTAACTTTTAAATTAAATCTGGCCCACTTTCTCAAGAATGACAAGTGAAATGTGTATTCAAGTCATTACCTTCTTTTTGAAGCTTTAAATCACTGATAGGTTTAATAACGTTTGTCCAGTTTCATTGCCAAATGGGTCTTCAGACACTCTGGTGCATATGTCATTAATTCTACTCCATTCTTCTTTACTTTCCAGAACTTTAAGGTTATAATTTACAATAAAAGATAGAAAATACTGTATATGGCAAGTCAGACCAAAAGCAGTACCGTAATGATTGCTCTGAACATTTAAAGTGTACCACATATATTCTCTTGAACGCAGCTGTATCCCACCCACCCCACAAAGTTTACTCTTCTCCCAACTTCTCCTGATCTCTAGGGCAGCCTGCGTGGACACTAAAAAACGCAGTTACTTAAAGATTGCTAAAAAACGTTCCTCTGGGATCTCTTTTGAAACTTGCTTTGGCATCAGTCACAAGGGGCCTGATTTAATCCAGAATTCTCTAACGCCATTGACTATAAGAAAGTTACACCAAGGATGAATTTGGTCCCTTATGTTGCAAATGGTAGGTTAGATCATGCTGGAAACCTTTCCTGAATACTGAGGGGGGCTTCATCATAATGCTGCACACACTGCTTCTAAACAGGTTATATTTGACTTTATTGTTTGTTTATTTTTATCACTGAGTCTATGCAGTTGCCAGAAGTGAAGGGGACAGCCCTAAATATCTCTATGACTTGTATTGTGATTTGTGAACCCACCATGACAATGGATAAGCAGAAAACACACTAGTGTTTTCAAACTAGTTAAACTGGGAGTACTGCTCCTTTGCACTGGGCATCTCCCTCTTCTCCGCGTGTGTGTTGCAAAGGCTGGGTGGCAATAAGCAGGCACAGAACTCTCTGAAAGAAATACCAAGCAGCAAGCCTCTTTGCTGACTGTATACACTAACGGCAGCAGAGTTTGCACTGCAAAAACATCTACTACAGTCTGCAATAGCAGCGTTCCAAGCCAGATTTTAAACAAAAGCCTAAAACACACAGGTTTAAACACACCTTCCTATAAGTGCTTGTTCCCAGCTTTCTCCTCTGGCGGGCGTGTGCTCAAAAAGTGCTTTGGGCAGCTTGCACTTCCTGATTATTTCCTATGGCTAGCGCTTTATTCATGGGCAAAGCCCATTCCACAGCAGAAAAGAAAGTGCAGATCATGTATAAAATACCAACTGGCTCACGCCACTGAGACAGTAATAATGAAAATATCCCTCTTCTCTTCGTGGGCAAACGGATCGCGAAGAGATCCGGGATCAGAGCAGCAAAACGAGTATAAGTAAACCCAGTGTTTGGGTCTTTTGTAAATAACACTAGCCTGCTTTGCATTTCCTCCTTCTCCCGGGCTCTTGTAGTAAACTTCTTTCTTTAGAGACATAACTCTATTTACAGTGATCTAATCAAGTTACAGAGGAATTAATAACGCAGTTGCACAGCCAGAACAAAGTCGATGTTCTGTTCAGAACAAACTTGTCACTACCCATTTAATTCTGTACACAAAATAAAAAGCGTGGTCCCGTCATCACAAATTGCTAAGTACAGGCTTTTCGTGAGCCTTGACACATGAACTGGAGGGTTCACGCAGAGCTTTCCACTATGTTTTGACTTTGGGAAAACAAATCTTTAGTTTGTTTGTTTGGGAGTGGGGGATAGAAGACAGAGTTACCTGTTCATAAATATCCCACATGGACATCCTTTTTCCACGCTGTTTCTCAGAAAGAAATGTACAGAATAGCTCACTAGACTTCCAGTTTGGGGGAGGCGTTATGAAAAATTCTCTCCTTCCCCACCTCCCAATACACCCCGTCTTCCTCCAGATTATTCTGGGATTTTATTTTAGTCATTCCACGAGAGAGAGAGATACACACACGAGTAGATTCCCAGCAAGAAGCCAGGAATCAGAGAAAACGCTCTCACTTTCCTGCACCATCGGGGTGTTTGGAAAACACCCAGAATTTGCCTAAAATATAAAATTTTACTACCACACCGCCCCCCGCAAACAACTCCCACCCCGCAAGAATGGCTTTAGTGTGGTTGCCTTTCCTTGAGAGGTTAACTCAGTATGCAGCCTGCCAAGATCTAGCTCCCATTCACGCGTACCAAAACAACACCACACATAAAGCACCTCAAATAAAACAAAACACAAGTCACCTTGTTGCAGTAGTAGGGGTCCAGGCAAGGAGAAGGTCCCAGACAAGGGGTATCAGGAGTGGCTGCAGGCTGTGGTGGTGGAGGTGGTGAATAAAATCTTACGTCCATTTCACTAAAACATCAAGCAAACTCCTTTCCTCTTTTCTTTTATTTTTTCTTTCTTTTTTTGGTTAACGTTCGTGCAAAACAAAAACAAACAACAACAACAAAAACCCCAAGCAGGTTGAGAAGAATCAGCAAGAGGTGCCTGAGTTTAGGAGAAAAAGAAACACCTTCCTTGCCTCACATCCGTTGGTGGTTTGTAAAGAAAGAAAGAAAAAAAAAACTCTTCCAAAAAAGCACCAGTCTGCAGATGTCTGCAAGAGAACAGCAGCAAACCCTCCTTCTTCTCCTAGAGCAGGGCAGGTAACTTGGAGTATTGTTTTCCCTGCACACACATGCACTGGTCGCTAGCTCTGGGTGTAGATTTCGCTCTCTATTGGAGTCTCTGAGTTGTTTCCTTCTCCCCCCTCCTCTCTTTTTTTTTAAATCTCTATCAGTGTGTGAGTGTTGGGGGGAGGGAGGGTTCGTTTCTCCACCTTGAGGAGTGGGGAAGGGGGGAAGCTAGTGCACACCCGTCAGGCAGGCGGGCGAGGCGAAGGCGCTCTGCTGGGCTGGCCCCGGAATGGCTGCCCCGTGCTGCTCGCCAGGAGGAGGGGAGGGACACCGTATGCGCCGCTTCCAGAGTCGCGGCTCCGAGTGTGTTTCACACAAAAGGGCTCGCGAGTGAAGAGCCATTCGCGGGTGCCCAGGACGGGGCTGGGGAGTGCCGAGAGGGGGCGCTGCAGCACCCCCGAGCCGCCACCTCCTCCGCCGCCCCTACCCCTGCCAGTTACTGTGGTGCCTCCTCAGCCCAGCGCTGCTGCCCTGCCCTGAGGGGAAGGAGAGGAGCCAGAACAGGAAGGGGTGGGGAAGGGGTTAAAGCAGGGGGCAGGAAGCACTTAAGTGGGACCCAGGAGCTCTGGGGTTTCTGTTCCTGACTCTGCCACAGCTTCCTGGGTGTCCTTGGGCAAGTCACCCAGGGAACCTCTTGGCTGTGAGGAAATACCCACTGCATGGAGTCTCCAAGCCTGGGGCAGCCAGCGAGGGTCTCGCAAGGCAGGGCTAAGAATTGCAGTGTAGATGTTTGTGCTGGGGCTTCAGCCTGGGTGCTGAGCCTCAAGATCTCAGAGCTTGGGCTCCAACCTGAGCCTGGAACTCTACACTGCAATTATTAGCCCCACAAGCCCAAGTCAGATGACCAGGTCTTTTATTGCAGTGTAGCCATATCCTCAGGGTATGTCAGCACTACACATTAAGCCAGGACTCTCACGTTTTAGCACAACTCCATCCCTTACGTCCACACACAAATCAGTCTGTCCTAGGATCCTGCTGTGGCGTGGGTTAGGGCCCAAGTCCCACTGTGACTTGCAGTGTGGATGAATGTCAAACCACAGCCTCAAGACAGAAAGTTTATATACAGTAGTATGGACACATTAGCACAGCTTTGAGACCTGGGTCCAGCAACTGTTAAGCCCAGCTTTACAGTGTAAATGTTTATCCAAGAGTGGGCTCCACAGACTAGGCTTAGTGTGCAGTGTAAACATGCCTTTACTGTCCCTTTGCCTCTCAGCTCCCCATACATAACATGGGTATAATGATGCTTCCCCACCCCAGAGGCATGTTGCCAGGACACCATACAGTGTCACCATTTCTCACAATGTTATCACGAGTCTCACGCTATCCTGTGGCATCCGTGAAAACATATGAGTAGGGGAAAAATCTCATCTTCCACTAAAAAAAAAAAAGTAATTTTCTATAGTTCATGGTGGCAGAGACAAGCTTGAAATTATGACCTTAGTACACCATAATGGCTTAAAAACCACAAGGCAAATAAAAATAATCTGAAATGTATTATTATTATTACAATATTTTATGAGTTTGGGGAGTCTCATTCATGATTTTTGAATGGTTTAGGTTGGCAATATTGCTTGGGGCTGGCACAGTATAAGTACTTATCACAGACAGAGGAGCAAAATGGGAGGAGGGGTAGGGAAATAGGGTGGCAGAGAGGGTATCAAAAACAGGGAAGAGGAGCAAAAAATTGTGGCAATAAGGGTAAAAAATGAGAGGAGGAGGATAGGCAAGAACATGGGAGAGAGGGGCAGGTAAGCAAAAAAAGGGTATATAGCAGGTGTCTCCAATACGGTGCCCACAGGCACCATTGCACCCGCATACTGGCCGGCGGACAAGCATCCGTCGAAAAGCAGCGTCATCAAGAGGCGCCGCCGCAGAAATCCTGTTGATTTTCGGTGGCATTTCAGCGGCGACACCTCTTGATGTTGCCGCTTCTCAGCGCCATTTTGGCAGATGCTTGTCTGCCGGCCACAGTCCTCGGTGGCTCGTCATCCGGCGCCCACCACCCCGAAAAGGTTGGGGACCACAGGTATATGGGAATAAAAACAGGGGAAGAGGAGGGGCTTTAGGGGATCACGAACAGGCCCAGGTGGGTTTCCTGCTGGCTTTCTGTCTAGGTTTTAATCAACAACAGGAGGGATATAAAATAATGCAGATCTGTAGGAAGGACGGTACAGGAAATACTCCTAGAAATTTGGTAGATTTAAATATCACTGCACATTTAGAGAGATAATATGAAAGAAGAGAAAGTACCTTTTTACTTCTTCATTTAAAAAAGTCTAAGAACTTTAATGACCTCTCCACAGATAACCCTTAATGATCACTCCTAATTCCACATAGATGTTTAAATCTACCACATGCTCATATGCAAATTTTCTTCATAAGATTCAGAGCGTAAAAGTACTTTCACTGCTGTATGTATTTTTATGAATATATTCTTTCTTAACATTGTATAAAACCAACAACTCTAAAACAAACATTTTAAAATATATCTTGATATGGTAAGTAACAAAAAACATGACTGTTAAGAAAATAAAGCAATGCTTCTGTGAGAACCATTGATCTCTGTGTTCAGTGGGTCACACATTTTCATAGTGTGAAGAATCTATTAAGATAGGGTGTGTTTCCCAATCACCTCCATATCCAGCCACCCAAATCTGATATCACCTTTTCCACTAGCAACTATTAAGATTGGTTACATGAAATATAGATATATATGGGAGACATCAGATAAGAAGGACCTGAAGCCAGGTTCCTTTTTCATAGTTTAGTGTAATTGATCAAAAGTATCTCTGGAGATTCTCAGCGTTGCCATTCTCATAATTTTATTATTAAAAGTCTTGTGATATTAAGTGTTTTTCTTAAACCCTCTTTCTTGGATTCTTGTGATTACGAGAGAATCTCAGCTTTCATTTTCTTTAAATAAATAAGTTTCTAAATTTTATGGTTGTGGAGAAAATATTGAAAATATGATCTGAGTTTATCTTAAAGGTTCAAACATCAGAAGGCAAATAAAAAGATCCCCAAAAATATATTATTTAAAAAAAAAAACAGTCATGATTTTCCAGGGCCTGATTTGGGATTGGCAATTAGGAGACTCCCAAACTGGTTTTGCAAACATGTTATTGCTTGAAGACTGACTGATATTTCACTGTTGCAAATGGTTTGTCCATTGACCACAGTCTGATGCAGAGGAAGGGAGAGAGCTCTGTCAGGGAGCTCTGTACTGCGAAGCTGCTAGTGAGAGGCTACTGTTACTCAGAAGCTGTGGTTTCTCTTTCTGGTTTGTAGAGGAGTATGATAATAGAGATGTTGATTCTAAAAGAGATGTTCTGGATGCTAGATGCAGAGGTGAGGATTTGGGTATCTGAATGACAATGGAGGACAAAGATACAAGCAGCAGGATAGATTGTAACTTTAGATTTAAATGAAAGATAATGGTAGTGCCCTTTGTGACAGATACTGCAACCACAGGCAATATCTCTGGAGACAAAATTGTATTATGTTTATGTATCACTGTAGACCATTGTATGCAGCTCCAGGGGGAGGGTTACCACAACTCCTCCAGGAAACAAAATTAATGGGGGACAGGGATGATTAAAGTGAATCACTTAGATTGCAAACACTTCCAGAGAGGTACCTCCCCCTGGGGAGGCTTGCACATACTGATACAAACTGGGTTTCCCAGAGACCAACAGACAAAGAAAGGGCTTTTTGCATCAGATGACTGTGTTTAAACTAACTCAAGGGGCAGGCACTCTGGATCTTGAATTCATGACTGTGCTACCTAACTCCAGTTACTGACTCCAGCTTGACCCTTGGCATGACTGCTGACTCCAACTCCAGCTTAATCCTTGGCATGGCTTCTGATTTTGACACTGGCCCCAACCTTTGGCATGGCTTCTGACTCTGGCTTTGACCTTTTGCATGACTTCCAACCATGACCCTAACTCTGTCCCTGGCTCTGACCACTAGGTCAGATCAACCAAGTACAGGCCCTGACAGCTTGTTCAGACCAATTTTATCTCCTCTGGGACTAATTACTGAAACCCTGTACTAAATATGGACATGACTGGGGCTCTCGTCCTGCCATTGCCCCAGGGCCTATGAGCCTGCAGGAGCAGATCGCTGCCCTCCAGGCAGAAAAACAGAAACCAAGGACCAAGTGCTATGGCTACAGATGAGGAATCGCTCCTTGTGTGAGCAAGCTACAGCACTTGGAGTAGCTCCGGGTACCCACTTGGCTGCCCTTATGATGCCAGCTCAGTTAACGGACCCTAGAGTCCCTCTGCCGAAAAGATATGATGGTTCCCGAAATAAGCTGTGTGGGTTCCTTATCCAATGCAGGCTCTTGGTTATGCTCCAGAAGTGTGAAACAGATCAAGTTAAGTGGGGCTAGTACTGAGCCTGCTTACTGGGTTGTGGGGGGCTCTGGTGTGGGCCTCTCCCACTTCTAGAGCAGGATCACCTAGTGTAGACTAATTGGGACTTATTCTGACAAGTGTTTGCCACTATATTTGATGACCCTTACAAAGCCTGCAGGGCAGAGACTGCCTTACAAAAGCTTCGGCAAACCCTAGGGTCAGCTCCTTCTTATTTCACCCAGTTCACACACTTAGCCATAGACACAGCCTGGAACAGTGCTGCTGTCCTCCATCAGTTTCGGCATAGTCTTTACGATGAACTAAAAATGAGCTGGCCCCCCCTGCCAATTTGGAAGGGACTGCCCCTGTCTGCCCGCCAATTTAGAAGTCTTTATTGACCTATGTATCCTGATAGACACCAAACTGCACAAACAGCAACTGGAATGTGACAGGGCCCTGCCTACCTCCTGCACTCACCCTAGGCTCAGCCCTTAGGCCCAAGCAAGCTCAGCTTCAGTCAAGCCCATGCAGACTGACCCACCTGTTCCTGAGTGAACACGAGTATAGAAAACAGGAGAACCACTGCTTCTGTTGTGGTGGAACAGCACATGCAATATCCACATGTCCTGTCAAAACCTCTGCTAACCCGATTACAGAAAAATGAGTAATCCCACACCCAGTCAGGGTCACAAGCTTGGGTACCATCAGGGAGAAACCCCAACACTGTGTTAAACCAAGAGTTCATTCTGCAGATTCTCCTGCAACTGTGGATCCCAGAGGCTGAGCAGGCCTGTGTTCTCTGTCTTCTAGTACAGCCCAAGGTTATCCCAGATCTGGTAGAAACAGTAGACAGGTTACCTCTGGCATTGGGCTTGGTGACAGGAGACCACACTACTGGAAGTGGTGATTGGGTAACACTGGGAAGTTCTATAATTTAGCCTTATTTTCTCCTCATATGTCACCCTGATTCTAGGGCCACATTGGCTAGCCCATCATGACCCCCATATTCTATAGTCTCAACTCATTTCATTTCCATCAAGCTACTGATGGCCACCTTATTGAACCCAGAAACGCTAACCCAGCACAAGGAACTACTGAGACTACTAGGATGTCTTTAAAACGCAGAACATGGATTCACTGCCCTACATTGTGTGTACAATTCCCCCATCGATCTTCATCTCTGAGCCACAGTTACTTTTCGGCATATATATTCTATATCACAACAGAGCTAGCAGTGTTAAGGGAGTACCTTCAGGAAAACCTAGATAAAGGTTTTATGCACTGCTCTACCTCTCCCACAGAAACCCTTTTTGTAAAAGAAGGAGGATGGTTCTCAGGGCACTGAACTAAATAACCATATGCAATCAGTACTCTTAACCATTAGTCTCAGAGCGCTTAGACCAAACACGATAGTTTTGATGTTCACCAAACCAGACTTTACAGGAGTATATAATTTAATTTGAATCAGGGCAGAAGGCTAGTGGAAGACAGCCTTTAAAAGTAGGTATGGAGCTTTGAATATTTGGCCTTTAAACTCACCAGTGCTCCCGCCACCTTCCTGTGACTGATCAACGACACATTTTGAGATATCCTAGACTAGTTTCTGGTAGCATATCTAGATGATACTTTAATCTACTCCAGTGATTGAGCTAGACACAACCATCATATTGGTGAACCAGCACAGGTTGTATGCAAAACTGGAAAAATTGTGTATTTGACCAGTCATCTGTCAAATTTTTATAGTTCACTTGTCAGCAGATGGACTATGGATGGACCCTCAGAAAGTATTAGCAAGATCCCTGGAGCATATGAGACAGGCAAAGATTAATGGGGTTTACCAACTCTAAAAGGAGGTTTATTCCAAACTTCTCAGAGGTTACAACCCCTATCACTACCATCCTCCAAAAACCTGCAAGGTTTCACTGGTCTCTAGAGGCTCAACAAGTCTTTGAATGGCTGAAGATAGCTGTCATGTCTGCCCCAGTGCTAGTCCATCCTGATCTTGACCAACTCTTTATCCTGAAGGCTAATGCCTCCGATGTAGCTATTGGGGCAGTACTATCCTAAAGAACAGGGCCCCTAAAAGAAATGCATTTATGTGCATATTTCTCATGAAAACTTACTCCAGCCAAATGGAATTATGAAATAGCAGACAAGGAGTTACTCGCTATCAGGGCTGGATTGGAAAGATGGTAACTCTACCCTGAGGGGGGCAAACACCCCTTCCTAGTCTTAAAAGACCATAAGAATTTATAATACCCACATTCTGCCAAAGCACTGAATCAGCATCAGTTACTTTGGGCCCTGTTCTTTTTAAAATACGAGTTCACAATCATGTACCACCAGTCAACAAGAACAGCAAAGCTGATACCCTTTCACAAAAAAGGGAGTACTAAACAGAACCCATTAACCCCAAAGAACCACCACCCAGCATTGTCATGACCCATGAGTCTGGAATGGACTGAAGAACACCACCTAGCTTTTGAAACCTTAAGAGAAAATTGAGCTGTGAGCCTATCCTTGGGCCCTGAGTTTTCAAAGCCATTTATTATAGAGGTGGTGGATGTCCCCAAAGTAGCCTTAAGAGCAATTTATGCACAAGGAGAGGGCAGAAGTGGCATTGTGTTTCATATTTAAAAAGGAAACTAATGCTCCGACAAATCAAACTTGCATCTGTGGCTACTAAATGGGCCTCAAACCATTTGAAATACTACTTGCTGTGCTGATAATTTCTACTAGGGTCAGTTTGGAAATACAAAAAAACTTCAGATTCAAGATTATTGTAAACACAGTGAAAATAAGAAATTGACCTAAGACCTCCTTAAACTGTTCTCACTGAAACTGGAATTTGATTATTTGAATATGATACAACATTGTTTTCCAAATTAAATCTATTGTAAGAAATAATAAAGGTTTTTTTAACTCTAAAAAAATATTTTCTCATCATCATTAACACTATAAGCCTGTGTCAGAAAAAAAATCACAACCCCATACAAGAGAGGATGTCATACTTCAGAAGGCTTTGCTCCATTTGGCACATTTTTGAGGATTTGTGACCCAAAACAACAGAAATGGCACAGAGGTGGGTATGTTGTAACACAAGTATCATATAAGTGTGTGGAAGATGAGATTCTAGTATAACTGGGGATGTATATAATGGGTGAGCATGATGACACAGGTCTAACCAATAGCTATACACATCACCTCTTCTGGGGACTAGTTTCTTAAGTAGCTTATTATGGTAGGTCTCACTGACCTTAACAGCAATAAAGAGATCAGCCTCTCTTACGGTTGACTTCTTCTTGAACTTTTATACATTTCCCTTTAACATGAACATTAATCAAATCCTATAAACCATGTAGAGGGGAATCCTGAAGCCACATTTGAAATTACCACAATCTTTTTTTAAATTATGTAGCTACAAGGAAACAGCTGTGTCATTCTGTAGATCCCCCTTAAAAATATTTTTCAAAGAATAGAAACAGAATAAACAAACAAAAAAAAGAATATAAATAGAAAAAAAAATCAGCAGCAATCTCACAGTGTACATCAATAATCAATACATTATACAGTACAGATAAAAAAGAAATATCCCATCTCCCTAAGCACAACCACTGAAGTGGCATCTTCCTGCCCACAAGTTACCTTGAAAAGATACATTTTGTAATGCATCCTGCAGGTCAACAGGCCTGGACTATTATAACAAGATGCAGGAGTTGGTTTCGAGCTAAGGGGCCCTCACGTACAATTGCTCTACCACCAACTCCCTGTCTTTTGAATCAAGTGTGACCTCCACTGGTCACAGCTGCAATGGTGAGGAGGGAGGCAGTCCATCAAGTAAGAAGATCCCAAGTCATTTTGTGCACCACATCCAGCTTCATTGCTTGCACCTTTTGCACATATTGAAAAGGAAGAACATGATTAGTATGTACCGCATGCAAATATAACTTGCAATGGAAAAAAGATAAAGTATGTGCTTGCACTTACAAAGACAGTTGATTAGAGTCCTTTATCTACTCTGTTTGTCTGCCTTTCTCTCTCATTAGCATTAAAGTTTACTAAATATTTTTGCAAAGGAATGAGCCAGTCAATTATTCCAATAATCATTTGCTTCCAAATTATTTTCATTTTTCCCTCTTATTAATAGTGTGCATTCATACACACAGAGAGGCACAAAAATCAGCAAAACCTTTCAGTCAATGTCAGAAGTTTAAGTCAAACCCACAAAAGAATGCAAACTGAAAAAGCAAGTATCATTAAGACAGATAAATTGTACTATAAAGTAGGTATTTCAGGAAGCAAAGCAAAACTCATGTGTGCTGCAACGCCTAGGAGTTAACAGAAGAGTATGGAATGCATTTCTGAATTTCCATGTCTTTGTGGGTTTAAGTCAGAACCTTAACCTTATTTGAATACAGTATTTTTGTACTTTAATGTATTTCATACAGAATATATAAAGAAGATTTAATAACTGTCTCTTACCAGTGGTTTATTTCTACCTCAGAGAAAGCCAGAATGAGTTTCTAGTGAAATCACTGAAAAAGCATACACTAAGTCTTCTATCAAATTATTTCCAGTCTTGTTGATTTGTAAAAGATCTTTCAGAAAGATTCTGTCTTTCTGTTTAAAATGTTAAAGTTTGATTCTGTGCCCCAAATTTATAAAGGAATTACAAATAATCAGTAAAAGTCTAGCTTGCCAGCTTTATCTTTAAATATCCTATCAGTTTCAATATCCGTGCATATGGAATTTGTGCTAACATTTAACCCCAGATCTTCCAGAATGTGAAAAACTATATTCTCACATATTATATAACTTAAGCCATAATAAGGAATTAAACATCCTAGAAGAAATTTACTGAATTTCTAGGATTCTGCACCCTTTTTTGTTTTTTTAGATGTGCTTTATAATTCTGGGGCCTGTGCTTTATAATTCTGGAACTCACTCTGAGTAGTAAGGACTCAGAATGAGTAATACTTATGCAAGTAGTCAACATGGATAATGGTTCCAGAACAAGACTCATTGAAATATCATAACAAATATCAATTAAATGCCTTCTGTTACTATAATCAATAATTAGAAATGTACTCGAATACCTCTGCAATATTTCAGACTCTTTAGTCTCTTAGTTTGACCAAGTTACACTCAGTGGAGATAGAAATGGTGGTTCTAAACCATCTTCCTGCTCCTCTTATCCATAGTGTGATTGGGGACCAAATTTGTCATAATTTAGAGCAGCATAACGTCTGCTACTCTGTCAGCCATGGATCACAAGTGTGCGATACACTCAAACACTACCTCCCACGTCCTTGGCTTGCTATCAGATGGCATAAAGCCATCTATGGGCTTGTCTTCATTGCAAAACAAACTCAGATTATAACTTTAGTGTTGTCCCTAATTTGAGTCCTGTCCATACATGAAACCCCTTAAACTGAGATTTAAGTGGTGTTTTTAATTTGAGCTGGCTGGACCCATAGTGGCTACAGTTAGCACAACTTGTCAGCTGCTTAGACAACTGCACTGCAGTGTGGATTCCAGCTAGTACCACTTGAGTGCCTCTTGTCCTCTAGCACTTTCTGATAATTCTGCTCATGTGTTCCAAGAGGATGGACAAGTTCTCCTACAATTCACTGGGAAAGAATTCATAGAGTGGCTCAGCTTACTGCCGTGCAAAGAACCATGGGATATGCCCCCCCGATGTTTTAGTACCACACACCAGTGAGTACAGCACCAATGTGGACACATCAGGTCGAATATTATTTCACAGTGTGGCTGCTCTCACTTGAGTTAGGCTAACTCGAGAGAAAGTAACTGGTGTGTAGTTAACTCGAGTTAACTCTGCAGTGGACACATACCCTATGCTGCCTTTGTGCCATGTGGTGATTTCCTGTAATGAGGTATACAAACTGCACACTGGACAATAAGGGGTTAAGGAGCTGTCCTGGGCTCAGCCATGCCTGGAAGGCGTGAACAGGCTGAAGGAGGAATTTAAAAACGGAGCAGAATAGCTCACTTGTGAGCAGACCAGGGAAGAGAACAGAACATCAACTCACAGCGCCTGCAGAAAAGAACTGACTGAAGGCAAGAGCTTCCCAGACAATCGCTGCCTGAAGGCCCCTCCCTGAGGGAAGCCAGGGCCAGACCCGATACACCCTGAGAGGGATGTATTTCTCTCTCTTTCTCTCTTACTAACTCAGTTTGTTTGTGTTAGTTCCCCTTGCTTTTTGTTTATGGACTACCCTGGAAGAGGAGAGACTTTGAAGTGTCCTAGCCAGAGGGGCATGTTACAGGAAGAGACAGGCTACCACAGAGGTGGAGCAGCCACCAGTGGAGAGAGAGCTGCTACACCATGCCAACCACGAGGAGGGGAGGAATCATTCTAAAAAAGATCCCTGAGCAGCATATGATTATAACCATTCTGTGACTGCAAGAAAGGAGGTCTCACACTTGAGATCAGCCTTTACTCTACAGAGGAGAAACCCAAGAAGTACATAGCAGAGCTAGTTCTACAGTTCTTATTCTGTCACATTCACAATATAATAAAAGGGAGTTTTACCTGATTGTGGACTACAGAAGAGGTTCTAGACCTGCTTTGGGTTAGAAGCCAGGTAGGCTATGTGAGGCTGGATAGTACCACGTGTGCATTTTATAGATTAAAAGGAAGATGGTTTTGCACTTGTAGCCTAGGAATAGGACTTAAGAGATCTAAGTGCTCTTGCTGGATCTCTGAGGCTTCCTGTGTGATGTGCAAGTAATTTCACATCTCCATACCTCAGGTCTCCCATCTATAATATGGGGACAATTGTATTTGTTGTGAGGATTAATTTATTAATGTTTGAAAATTGCTTTGCGATCTCATTGGAAAGTATCATCATCATACACAGAGACCAACATGCTAAACAGCGAGTCATCTTTCAGTGCTAGTATAGTTATATGTTCTGTTTGTTACTGAAGAGTCTGAATAATATAAATATAGATGTTCCATTAAGAAAGACAAAATATGCTTTATGCATGTAATATATGAAGATTTTTCACTTCCTCAAATGACAGCTGTCAAACTTTGTTCCATCTTCAGTAATACAGCTGCAAAATTGGAAATTTCCACATTTTTCTGTGTTGAGGGGTGGGGTGGGGGGTTATTATCAGAAAGTATCAGTAGTTTAAAACATAGCTTTCAAATGGAAACATGGGCTAAGAATTACTTTTTAAATTACATTACAGAATCACAGGGAATAATAATAAAAATAAAAATACCATAAGTAAAACCTGGTGTGGGGGTGAAAATAGAAACTGCCTGGCCCAGGACAAGATGAGCTGAGAAAAATCCAGCTCTCTAAGTGATGACCAAACCAATTATATTTAAGCACTTTATGGAAAATCTAGTCTATAGGAAGATATTTATGGTATTGCAAGTGCTTCTGTAAATCTTCCCATAACAGAGTCAATTATTTCACATTCTGTTTTCAGTCTGCTTGACTTTTTCTTGTCTCAACTCCCTCTCTCTCCCCTCTTGCACACCCTTTCTCTCTCTCTTATATCACCTCAGAGCTTTCAGAAAAAATACTGCCTTTCTGTGTGCTATGTTCTTGAGCTTTAGCAATTTTCCATTTCACTTCCTTCTCATTCTACTTTTTCCATTTAATATTTGAGGAGAAAAATTGTTCTTTGGAAGGTGAACAGGACTCTGTGAAGATGCTTTGGGGCCAAGAATGTCGTACTTTCAAATATAAAGTTTACTTTTGGTTTCCTGTGTTTTCCATTTCACTGTTGTCTAGAAATAAATCAATAAATAAAGCTTTGTTTTACCAACCCCAGATGGTGTATTCATGCAACTGTCAATATTACATGTTCACAGATTACTTCCCAATAGCTTGGAAACATACTGTAGGCTTAAGAGGTAGATAATCCACCCCTTCCTGTGCCATACAGTGCTTATCCAGTGTTTTTAAGGGGCTGTGGTAGTTTGGTGGGGGGGAGGAAAATTGGTCAAGGTTTGTGTGATTGGTTAGGAATTTGTATCCTGGGCTCATATGGTTTTCTGAGGGAGTAACGGAAGAGAAATTGGGTTGCTAGGCTGTTGCCGGCAATCACCAGATAGTTTGCCGGTGAGTGGGAGGGTGGTTTGTATAAAAGGCGCATGCCATCGCTGTTTGCCCCCTGGTAGCAGAGAGTGGCAGTGCAGGTACATGTCTTAATTTCCCCCACTAGGTTATCTCTAAATTCAGCACACCTTTTATGTATCAAACAGTGCCTTCTCTCTGCTGAGAGTCTCATTTGCTAACAGAAAGTTCAAACACAAGAACAATTTTCACCATGGCTTCTTAGCAGGGAGGGAGACTCCATCCAATTTTGTCAGCCCTACTCCCAACCCCTTTACCCTCAAGGCACTCTCAAGCTTGATTCCTTCTTTGGAGCCAGGGCCTTCCTACCATCTGAAGCTCTGCTCCAGGCAGCTGGATGTTCACAAGTATCTGTGAGATCCCACCTTAAGTGCCTTTCCTTGGAAGTTCTCTTGCCCTGTCCCCTGGGAATTCTTCTCCCTTAGGATCCTCCTCACTTTAGGAGCATCTTCCTCTCACTAAGCTCTGGTATAATTTTATCACGTTGCAGGTACTTGTTGGTCCAATAGCTGCCAACCAGCCACTTAGGCAGTTAATTATTATAGGTGGGCAGAGATGGGCTCATTCTCTTTAGAGAAATCTGTCACAGGTAGACTAGACCCTGACACATACCCCCTTAAAGGTATTCACCCCCCTTTGACGGTGTAGTTATCCAAAGCAGTGAAGGTGGGTGGGGGCAGGTGGCTTTAGTTAGAGCACAGGGACTTGCTGATTGGAGAATGCAGGGTGAAAGACTGTATATTACAATATAGATGAAGTTTTAAAAATAAATAAAAACAATAGAAAACATACAGTTTATTGATGTGATATTTACATAACAGTGCAAAAAAGCTTTCCTTTGCTCTGAATATATGGCAACTGATCAATTCTATCTGATCCATGCAGGTTTCTGGAGCAGTGGATGAATATGATGAGACAACTCTTTTACTGCAGGGAACTGACAAGTACAAGGATACCACAGTACTTAGATACCATGGTGAAAGATACCGTATAAATATACAAGAGAGAACCAGAAGGAGTCAATGCATTGCTCACTTTGCATAAAAGTTATCATAAACTAAGTTGAAAGATTGAGAAAAATTAAATTTGCAAACATTTGAGTTTTCTGTTGCTAGGGTGTTATGGTAGTGATAACAAAACTATAAACAGAGGACAAACTACAGCATCTAACTAAATTGTTAATGTGGCAGTATCCTTTTAAGTAGCAAAGAGAATAATAATGTAGAGCTTAGTTATAATATAGGCCACACTAATGACAACCTTCCCTTACCTTGCAGCATATAAAGTATATGATATTAACCATGGACTTGAAGATCTGTAAAAAGGTATGAGACAGATCCTTATTCACATGAATACTCCTGACATTTGTTTGGCTCACTATGGGCCAAAGAGAGAGCAGCCTAAAAAGCCCCCCAAAACTATACACTTCTGTTAGTCTCTGAAGGTATATGCCTCATCCACCTTGAGCTAGGATGAATGTTGCCCCCATCCTGCTACCCCTTTTTCTGGGTAGGAGTCTGCTCTCCTGGATTCCTGAACCCATGGATCATACATGCTTTCCTATTATTTGAATGTTCCTACTATCTTAGACCCCCATTTCAACAAAGCACTTAACTATGTGCTTAAGTTCATCCCTAATCAACTAAGTGGTTAATTAAGCATATACTTACATCCTATTGAATTAAATGGTACTTGGGCACATGTTTAAAGTTAAGAATGTGTTTAAGTGCTTTGTTGAACAGGGGCGTTACCCAGCATTGAAAATGGTATCATAGGCCAAATCCTTAAAGGCATTTAGGTGACTAACTCCCATTGGTTTCAATGGGAGTTGTTGCCTAACTATCTTTGAGGATCTGGGCCCATGTATTTTCTCATAATAGGGAGAGATAATTAATCAGCTATATCTTTGTGTATTAACATTATCTCTTGGAGTTATAAATCTGTAAATGTTTCATCAAAATTTTGTTCTTGATAACATTTTTCAATGTATAGATTTTAACATTCTTTCCACCTCTTCATATAGTTAAGCTGTCCCAAAAGACAACGGTTTTGATAAACTATAGCTGCCGGCTTCCATCCAGCTGTATCTTGCCCATGTCAACTATAAATGAGTCTGCAATGCTGAGATATTTTGCTGAAAAGGAGGAAGAGGGAAAAGAAAGACAATGGATAACGTCAAGCTAATTTTATGTAAGGTGCATCAAAGGCTAGGAATTGAGTGCTTTTGCTGCAGTGTAATTATTTCTGAATTAGAACTCTTCACTGAGGAGGCAATGGCATACTTTAGGCATGATTGAATTAGCAAATTTAAGAAAAGACTACCCCGGACATAATGAGCATTCCATTTTGCAATTTATAAAACATGTGGCTCTGATATGCAGCTTAGGAAAGTCATACTCTATCTTCATGGCTGAATGGCTTGAAAAGTGGGAGAGCTCACCGAGCATGAAGAATTCTGTGTCATAGTTTGGCAACACCAGTTACTTTATCCAATGAGTAGTCTATTTATTTAGGGATAAGCAATTTAAGAATAACTTGATGCACGTACCAGGCTTCTCAAACTGACTAGTTCTGTTGTAAACTTCCACGTGAGGGGGTGGAGGAAACTCTTTTAGAGAAGAAATGGTGTCAGAATTAGATGTCAGAATTGTTTTAGAATTACTCATATTGTTGTTCCTTAGAACCTGATACTGGATTTTTAATGTTTAACTGAGAGCTCTCTTAAGAATGACAGGTTTCATATCAATATTTATTTCCTTGGAAGTACATTTGAATAAAGTAAAACCCGTGTCCTAAATACATTCCCGCACAGGCATTTGCATTTGAATTCTGAATAAGCAATTTCAGCTGTGAGCAACTGCATAGAAAAAAGTAGATGAGTCTAACATGTTAAACCATATACATGGCTTCATATCAGAGGGGTAGCCATGTTAGTCTGTAGCCACAAAAACAATGAGGAGTCCAGTGGCACCTTGAAGACTAACAGATTTATTTGGGCATAAGATTTCATGGGTAAAATCCCACTTCTTCAGATGCATGGAGTGAAAATTACAGATACAGGCATAAGTATATACAAGTAAGCTTATGCCCAAATAAATATATTAGTCTTTAAGATGCCACCAAATTCTTCGTTGTTTTTAAGTGAACTAACTATTGATAACAAAACAGACTGGATATGCTTTTCTATTTTAGCTTTGGTATGTCCAAACTGTAAAATACACCTCATGAAATGAAAAAAAAAGCTCTTGGAAGATCATGAATTCCATTTTCAGGGAGCTAAGATTCTCAGTTGCTTGCAAAATTTCTTTGTAAATGGAGACTTGAAATATGAAGTGAGCACTGACATGACTTCCCAGCATTCTCCTCATTTTCATTATGTAGTAATATGCATCCTACAGTCAGTATTTGTATATAGTTTGGAACAGCATGTCGTTTAGAGACAGGTTAAATAAAACTCACCAAAACTGAAGGCCTCTATGAGCAAAAATTATGTTTGGAGGCCAACTGGTACAGTAGTTTGGGTAGTTCTCTGTGTGTGTGGGCGGGGGGGAGCAAACAGGTATAGGAAGGAGGAGAGAGGAGTGAAGAGCTACTTTTGAAAATACTGTTTCAAAAGTGGTTCTTCCCTGAATGATGTTGCACCATCTGAAACACTAATTGGCTGGCACGGTGACATGATCCCCCCAGAGTATTACATTTTGTCAATAAAGTCAGAACAGAGTCATTCATCATATCAAGGGGTAAGTGGATATTTTTGAGGTATGTATATACATAGACAGAAAAAAAAAAGACACACGGAACTGTTTAAAAGTAAAGAGGATCTGAAAAGACCTAAAATGAATGAAATGTAGTGTTACAGGCTGAATGCCTCATACAGTAAAAAAAAGAAAGTTTGCTACTCTGCTGTGACACCTCAGTATGCCTCTATGATGTCACAATTACAATGGAACCCAGTGAAGCATATAGGTGCCTTACTGAGCAATAAGGTAAAAATATTGTTAGTACAGGGAGTGTATTTGCAAAGTTATTGGATTGTTATTTCATTAGTTTACAGCAATCTCTTTTAGGCAGACCTATCTGTCTTTGCTAATGCCTGTTAAGTACTCACCTTTAGTAGTTTTTTAGGCTCAAGTCCAATAAATAGGAGTGACAACTTCAGGAGGCTATCATTTCTGCAAATCATTAAGGTCTACCTTTGTCTTGATCCTGCACAGACTTACATTTGTGGTTGACTTTAAGAATAAGCAAGGTCCAATGGAGTTCAGTGAGACTACTCACATGCTTAAAGTACATCATACTCATAAGTCTTTGCAGAATTGAAGCCTATTGATAAAGTTTTCAAAAGTGCCTAAGTGACTGAAGAGCCTATCATCCATTTTTAAAAGTGATCTACTCAGTGTTGCAATGCCTAAGGGTGGATGTCATGGGGGCTGGCCCTTTAAGGGGTATCAGGAACCAGCCTACCTGTGACAGACTCCTGTGAAGGAGAACAAGCCAATCCAGTCCCATTGAAATTAAATTTCTAGGTGGCTGGTTGGCAGCTAATTAGCTGATGAACCTAATACAGGGTTACTGGACTCAGCTGAGGGGGTTCCTAGAGCTAGGAAGCCCTTAAGGAGAGGAACTCCAAGAAGAGCTCACCAGATCAGTGTGCCCAGAAGGTATGTTCTTAAGGACAGTGAACTCCCAAACAGTGTCAGGAAGCCCAGCCTGTCAGAAACAAAATGTTCCCTCAGAAGAGCTGAAGTTGACAGATCTCTGCCGGACTGTGGCTCTGGGGAATGATTTTCCCTACAATCAAGGCTCCAGGAAAGAAACTTAAGCTGAAAGAACCGTGCTGGAAGAAAGTGATGGACCAAGGTGGTAATGGATAAAGTAAGACTCACTGTCACTCATCTGAGATGCTGGAATAAAGACTGGCTTGTGTTTTCATTGGGTCTTTGGTTAATACACTAGACCCTCTCAGAAGGGGCATTGTTCCTTATCTAAAGCCTTGTTGCTGTTATTGATAACTTAGGTGCTTCCTGCCTCAGTTTTGACTACAGTGCCACACTTGGCCAGCAGGGGTGCTAGGGCCCATCCAACCTGTGAAGGTGGGTTTTTCAGAAGTGCCTAAGTGAGTTAGGTACCTAGGTTCCATTGAAAGTCAATGAGAATTAGGCAGCTGACTCTCTTAGGTGCTTTTGAAAATCTCATGTTAAGTGACTTGATGGTGAATTCCCAATTTCAGAAGTGACTTACGCACTTAGGAGCCTAAGTCCCATTGACTTTCACTTTGGTAAATGGGACTTAGGCCTTGCAATATATTTAAAAGTCTGGACCTTAAGCACTTAGAGGCTAGCTTCACAAAATAACTTAACTGCCTAACTGCCACTTTAGGCACCCAAATCCCACAATCTGACCCCACTGGGATTCACAAAACCCTACCACGTAGCTGCTGAACATTGTAGGTGCCTAAATTTGCTCAGTGCCTAAAGTTTTGCAGCAAAAGGTCCTTAGGTGCCTATGTTTTTGCCTCTCTAGATGTGCACAGCATTCCATGCCAAGAGTCACGATGCCTGAGCATCAGAGTGAGGCACAAACTGGGAATGGAGAAACGTTCTTCCATCTAACTTGTCTGTGGGGCCTGATCCAGTATGTGGACTCGAAGCCCACCTACGGGATTGGGCACCTACAGATGAGCTTATACAAAACAGGAGTGGGAGGGGGACTTCCCTTGTAACTTTTAGCCCAGTGGTACTCACCTGGGATGTGTGAAACTCTCAGATCAAGTCCTCCCTCCAACTGAGGGAGAGAACAGTATCTGCCATCTCTTAGATGAGTCTACTAGCCACTGGACTATTGGATATTTGGACATAAAAGTGGCCACACTGGGTCAGATCTACAATCCATCTAGCCCAGTATCCCGTCTTCCCACAGTGGCCAGTCTTCCCACAGTGGCCAATGCCAGATGCTTCAGAGGGAATGAACTCAACAGGGCAATTACTGAGTGATCCCTGCCTTGTCATGCAGTCCCAGCATCTGGCAATTGGAGGCTTAGGGACATCCAGAGTATGGGGTTGCATCTCTGGCCATATTGGCTAATAATGCAAGATGGATCCATCAATGGCTAATATATATTATTCTTTCTTGAAACCATGTTTACTTTTGGCCTTCACAACATCCCATAGCAACGAGTTCCAGAGGTTCTCTGTGTATTGTGTGAAATAGTACTTCCTTTTTTAAAAAAACATGCTGCCTATTAATTTCATTGGGTGACCCCTGGTTCTTGTGTTGTCTGAAGGGATAGATAATACTTCCTTATCCATTTTCTCCACACCTTTCACTATTTTATAGACCTCTATCATATCCCTTCTTAGTCATCTCTTTTCAAGCTGAACAGTCCCAGTCTTTTTAATCTCTCCTCATGTGAATGCTATTCCATACGCCTTATTTTTGTTGCCTTTCTCTACTTTTTCCAATTCTAAATAATATATCTTTTTTTTTTGAGATTTTGGCTCAACTGGGACATGGGAATGAATGTACCAGTCGTTCAACAGCTGACCTTTTACAAGTACATGTATATTTTTTGAGATACTCTAAGAATTCTGAGGAGAGATACTGTTGCTCTTTCAGATTGTCCTGAATAGACAATGGCAGTCGTGTCAAGTTATGCCAAGTATGTGATGGTTTTGTAATGGGAATAAATGTCCAATGAGGAGGATTTGATTGAAACCACCAACCTCATTGTTAGTGACATAAACCTGTTAGACTTAGATACATAAATGACATTTGTAAACTACCCGCCAAAAATCTTCCATTACATATTTGTTTATCAACATTCTACTAAAGAGGTCCCTGATCCTGCATTGTGAGGCATGAGATTGGCAATCCTACCTTCACAAAGAACTCTATCCATGTGGAGTAGGCTTGGGCCTAAATCTGTGCAACTTTTTCCATGCATTTAGAACATGCTGCTTATCCAGTGATAAAAAGAACTAATATTTGATTAGGGTATTAAAAGAAATGGAAGAAATACATCTTGACATGTTGGAATTTGTATACTACCATAATTATTAATTAACTTAATAGGAGTTGTACATGTAAAGCCTCATGAACTAAAAGTGGTGGTCTGAGCTTCATCAGATGTAGCAGCATATGTTATGATAGCATTTTTATTATTAAATTATATTATGTATTAGCCAATTATGTTTGAAGGAATTCTATTATTACTACGTATCCTTGTTATAGAATTTAAACAGGAATAACTAATCTTATAATGCAGCAATGGATTTTCCTCCAGTAATGCATGGTAGAATTACTAATCAGCAGAGAAAGGCATTGATGTTTTTTAAACAATTATAAATATATTTGCTCTTCAGCAAATTTTGTCTTCATCATTTGTTGCTATTTTCACTCCTGCAGACTATGATTTCTGTGCCCTGAAGGACATTTGAACAGTAACACACAAGTCTATAGCACAGTGTTATTGCAAGAGCACAATTTAGATGTTGTAAAGTGCTGTCCAATAACAGTGTCAATGAGAACTTTGCATTATCATTTAGGTCTTAATATATCAATAAATCCTGATTTGTCACAGGAAGTGACATCCCTATTAGTAAAAACACACTACAAATAATTACCTCCTCTATCTGAGTGCACTATCAAGATAAAATTAAATAAGTGATTTTTTGGTGGGGCGCTGCCATGAAGTACTTTATTTGTAACCCTCAGGTAAAAGGAGATAAATATTAGTCTCTACAATGAATCACATCATTCATTTGGTTTAGAATATGACAAAATGGAAGTAATTTTGTGCATCTTGATAAACCTACTATATTCGTATCCGGGGATGATCATTCCGTTTTTAAATAGTTTAGTTTTGAATTCCTTAATGGATTCCAGAAGTAATCATTCCTGACTAACCAGTCATCATTTCTCTATACCTTATAATTTTGTCATTAATGCATTTAGTTTAATCAAAATAATAATTTATATTTGGCTGCTGTAAACATGACACATCAACAAATGTAAATATATACTTTACTTAGTGTAGAGTTGTTTTCTACAGAGCAAAAAGAAAATATATATTACACATGCAATGGAAGTGAGCATTTTTCCAGTTCAGCAGCTTCTGCTGAATTGTAAACAATTGGGTTACTTCTAAAGGAGGTTAGCATGGCCTGTAACTACGACAGCTAGTAGCGGGTTAGTTTACTGCTTTTACCACCTGCCTTCTGGCTTAATATTGGAAGCAAGAAGCATGCAATTAAGTATGAGGAAATGAAAATAAATGACACTGTTCGTTGCACATTACAAAGTGCCTGGCAGAAAGAATGCTGTTTATGTGGACCTGATGACCCCTGGAAAAAAACATGTCTCATGCCTGGGAAGACACCAGTGAATTAGACACTGGTCCTAGTTTTATCTGTTATCAGATATAACTATTTTCTTTTTAACGCCTATAAACTTCATTTTTAATTATACAGGACTTTTGAAAAGCAGAAAAAAAATTAAAATGGATCACAGTCTGCATATGTTGGAGGCACACGACTCCATAAATACAGGAATATTTATTTCTGATTTCTCAAGAAAATCCTGTGATTAAATTCCTGTCACCTAGAAATATATTCACAATAGAATGAATTTGAACTGATTATAAAATCTAAATACTATTCTAGGAGATGAACAGCTTTTTTTTAAAAAAAATTTAGTCTGAACTAAATCACAGTTAATATCATATTTCCTAGCTGATAATTCAGAATCACCCCCTACCCTGAAATCTCAAAACCTCAAGCCTAATACATTTTAAAATGCCTACTCTGTAAATGGCATGCAATTTTGCTACATATTTTACAAAGTTGTTAGGAAATAATAATTTGCTTTTAGTAGCACTTTTCATCTATAGGTCTCTAAGTGCTTTTATCAAGCTGAATAAGCGTTACAGAAAGGCTGAGGGACTGACCCAAGATTACACAGCACATCATGACGTGGGTGGAAATGATATATCCCATTAAAAAAAAAGAAAGTGAGTTTAAGATAACCAAACTCCCTGAGAGATAATAGACCAAATTCATCCCTTATGCAGCTCCAGTGACTTTAATGCATGAATGTGACCCATAGTGCACGATTTAAATGGCCATATGTAGAGCTGGGTGAAGCTTTCAAAATAAAAGTAGAAACAAGGCAAAACTTTCCTGGAGTCAGGTTTTGTTACAAACTAAAGCTCAGGACAGGTTTGCCGAGTTTCTAAATATTTCTGTGAGTCTGGGCTAAGTTGCCATATAACATGGGAAGACACATCATTTCAGGTAAAAAAAATGCCATAACTCTGGAATTTTTTGGCATGGTTTTGACCTGAATACAGGCAAGTCTTGATAGCTTCATTTGCATGTTGTTTTAAGTGTTCTTTTATTCAACCCTGAAACCTTAAGTATAACTCAAGGGGTGCAAATTCAGGAGGAAATAACTAATCAGGTTCATAAACCCCTTCCAAACTGAAACCACCAAGTTTCACATATCTGACCATACCTTATCTCAATCTGTAATTTCTCTCTCTCTTTTTAACACTATGTCCAGTCTCTTGAAGGAAAATTGTTTTAAATCCATAATTTTAGGAAGCATCAGAATTTCCCTGTGTTATGAAAGGTACATTACTTTATAGCACTTAAAATGATGTCAGAAACTCTTGGTACAAAGAAGTACACATGTTTCAGTCATTGAGTTTCCACTAGTTAAAAAGCAGGTTTTCCAAGGACATTGTCTACACTAGTGCACAATATGAAATAAAATTGACAATTGTATTATCATACTGAACTGCCAAGCAATTCACATCATACACTTATAAGTCTTTGGTTTCCATTAAAATCAGTGGAGTGCAGCTCAACTGGCTTTCCCCTAAGTTTGTATTGTGTGTCACTCAGGGTTAACAATAAAACACTATGTGTACAGTGGGTATTCACCCACAAAAGCTTATGCTCCAATACACATGTTAGTCTATAAGGCGCCACAGGACCCTTTGTTGCTATGTGTACAGTAGATGCCATTAAATATGGACTTTAGCGCACCAGAGTGCTTACTATGGTTCCTGTATTTAGAATGGAAGCTTCAGTGGTGAATTTATCTACTCTGTATGATTAAAGTCCAGTTTTTAATTTCACCCTCACTGTATCTGTAAAGAATGAATAAATAAAATCATAGTCACACTAAAAATGCAACACCAGTAACTAAGAAGTTTGGTTTCTCTGTTATGCTTTTAGCACCACCACCACTGCTCTAAGTTAAAAGTGAGAGTCAGTGGCCATTCCATATACACTCACTAGTGACAGCATCTTGTTATACATCCCTCTTTCTTAGCTTCCTAAACCAGATTTTTTCATCATAATGTTTCTCTGATAGGCAAGTTAGAAAAAGATGACCAGCCAGGAGTATTTACAGAAGCTGTTAGCATAATAAGTGAAATAAACTGATGGCTTTTTAAAAATATAAGCCCCAAATAAATAAGGTTGTGAAAAACCTAGTGTTCTTTAGAAAAAACAAAACAGCTGTGGGTGAAATCTCAGCTCCTGAGACTTCAATGGGGCTAGGATTTCACCCATTGTGGTGTTGGGCTTTTTTGAGAGGGGGGAGGAGCAAGAATAGGAATGGGGTCTAAGTTTATATTGGAACTTTCCAGTTTTTTTTTTTCACATCATGAACTTTGTCACTCTGAAGAATTTGCATAAACATGAAATTTGAAAGTTCTTTTCATAATAGAAACTAGGCTCTAATTTCAATCTGCAAATAAATTTAGCTATTCTAAAAAGTTAAGAGAAATAAGAGCATCAAGGTTCTTGTCATGTACTGGGAAGAGTAGGAAAAAATAACAAAAAAAAATACAGAATTGTTTAGAAGCATCTGGAGAGAAAGGGAGTATGTGGAGTCATTGGTGATGTGTGTGATTGCTATATGGAATTGACTGTCATTTGATGTTGTCAGGAAGATTGTAATGGGTGGAGTTGTGAACTGTTAAAAGCATTTGGTATGCTAGAATCTAGGACCTTCTGGAAGGTGAACAAGCTACCTGAATATGTGATTCTATTTAAAGGTCATAGAATGCCAGGATTGGAAGGGACCTCAGGAGGTCATCTAGTCCAACCCACTGCTCAAAGCAGTACCAATCCTCAGACAGATTTCTGACCCAGATCCCTAAATCACCCCCTCAAGGGCTGAATTCAGAACCCTGGGCTTTTAGCAGGCCAATGCTCAAACCACTGAGCTATCCTTGCCCCCCTGTTCATATAAAGGTCATTTTTTGTAGTCTCAGTGTTGAATTCACTAGGTGGTTGATTCTCATTCAAACTAGTACTTGTGAAAGCAGCTGATCAGATAAACAGTATTCTCTGCAAATAGTTCTGTGACTTTCAAACACCATTGTACAAATTTATCAAAATAAGTTGAAGTGGTAGGAAGGAGGCAACTGAAGAGACTGAAGTAATGACAACAGATATTTCTTCAAAAGTAAAATGCAAGTATTGCCAAAATTGTTAGCAAGACAAAGTATTCTGGCTTTTATCAAAAAAGTACAGAAAGTTAGTTTCTTGGGATTCTTCAAAATCAGAGGAGTCATTGAATGAAACTTGGTCCATTGAGAAGCTTATCTCCCACCTGAGAAGCCTTCCTAAGGACATTACAGACAGCCTCAGAGAAGTGGCTGCTATGACACTATAGGAACATGTGACCCAGGTCACCTGGTACTGAGTCCAGCATCCCATTTTGGGATGTCAGTATTTTTCCACTGACTAGCGAGGGAACCAAGCTTTGAAACAAAGGGTTCCTGCCATATGCAAAGGCTATATAAGACAGGGGAGTGACATCATCGTGGTTCTTCACTGACTCCCCCATCCAAGAAGACTCCTGAAAAGAACAGAAGTTTGAGGATCCTGAAGATGAGACATTTGTGATGCCATCATCGAACTGTCATTAGTCAGTCATGCTAACTTAAATCCTTGCTGTTACTGGGCTCTGGCAGCTCTTAAACATTATTTATTAAGAAGTAGTATGGCAAAGATTAATTACTGAGTACACATAAACACCATAAAAAGCATAGAAACCAATGAAGGGCAAGGACTTGAACTTGATAAAGTTCAAATTTTCTTTTATGCTAAAATGAGTACCTTCAATGTAGCATATAATGAGCAATTTAAAGAATGGTATTTCTTTGCCTAGGTTATGCTCCATCAGACTGATTTTAACATCGTGGTCAACTACTTGATGCTGCACATAAAGAAATGGGAAAAACTGAGGAAGAACTAAAAGAATCAACGCTGACTTTAAGGCAAGATGCTTGGTCCAGTGTGAGAAATGACTTGATGGTAACTGAATTGTAAAGAGGGAAAATGCATTCCTACTTGATACTACTGATTCTATATATCTGACCCCCCACCCTCCACAGAATATTCTGTCCAAATTGCTGAAAGTGCCACCCAAAAATGTAGAGAAAAGTCTGACAATTCTTCTGCAACCACTATGAGCCTCGTGGTTGGTTGACTAAAAGGGGTGCTGAAGAACAGTTAGTGGAGCTCTTAGGAAGACTGCGGACCAGATTCTCAGCTACAGCCAAGAAGGGAAGGTTCATGTTCAAAGATAACATCAAATCTTCTTTGCAGTTCCTTGGCCCTGTGCAAAGATACTCTTCCAGCCTAAATTAGAACAGCCCTGGAGCTGGTCTACTTTGTCAGCTGCTCATGCCTCCAGGAGCTGAAACCACAGCCAGGGTAGAATTGGGGTACATTAACAATCAATGGGATTTAGGTCTTGTCTACATTACCCACTGGATCGATAGGCAGCAATCAATCCAGCAGGGGTCAATTAATTGTGTCTAGTTTAGATGCAATAAATTGACTGCCGAGTGCTCTCTAATCAACTCTGGTACTCCACCAAGGTGAGAGGTGCAGGCGGAGTCGATGAGAGAGCATCAGCCGTTGACTTAAAGACACTGTGGTGAGTAGATCTAAGTATGTCAACTTCAGCTACATTATTCACATAACTGAAGTTGCATAACCTAGATTCATCACCCCCATCCCCTCCCCGCAGTGTAGACCAGGCCTTAGACTTACAAATCACATAGGCACTTTTGAACATTTGCCCTTTGTGCTTAAAGTTGGGCATGAGAGTAACCGCTGTCCTAGACAGGAGCCTTAGAGGCAAATCTCCTTCTTAGCACGCTACATGGCACGGAAGAAGAGACTAAAATCACGGCTTTTGAACTGCTGCTACTGTGCCGCACTGGCAAAGATTATGGTCTTTAGTCTAGAAGGGTGTTTTTGATGAGATTCTACAGTTATGTTTTCAGAATGGTTGAGAAATTTAAGTTTGAAAAATAGCTGCTGTGCACAAATGAACCTACAGCATTATTGAAATTGGGTCTTGAAATTGTATTGGTCTGGTGATCTTCTGTACTAGAAAGGAAGATCTGACAATATAAAATATGATGCACTAGCATAATACAGCTTTGGCAATCAAGCATTGTAATCTCTTATATTATTTCAATTGGTTTCAATAAGTATATAACATAATGAAATCATATTATGTATATATACACACATAAAATCTCCCCACTGTATATAATAGCTCTGTATATTACCTCTATCTTTCAAGATTAAATAAACACAAAAAGAAAGGCACTCTACACATCATGCAGTGCAACTGAATGTAACTAAAGCTTTCCTAATGTTTATTTATCACTAAAATTTGAGATTAATTGTTCTCTTTTGAAGTTAATGGAAGTCTTTCAGTTGACGTCATGATGGATCTGGCCTTAAGTGATTAGCTGGTGATTGTGACACTGCACTCCATATTTTTCATAGTATTATTATGATGTGATTATGACATAGTTATGATGTATTTTATGCAAGATAAGTTATGTGAGATATCATTGAAAAGGTTATGATTTGCTGAATATTATTATCCTATTTGTGTGTATGTATTTTTGTATCTGAAGTGAGTAATATTGATTATGTAGCTGTATTTTAAATGTGTTTACACCTGGGGAACACCCACTAGACAAGATGCTCTCAGCCTAAATAGCGGGTGGGGAAGGGCTATGAAAGAGAACAATAGGCCTTAGGAGAAGCTTACCTCCCACCTGAGAAGCCTTCCTGAAGACATTACAGACAGTCTCAGAGTAATGGCTGCTATGACACTACAGGAAGATGTGACCAGGTCAGCTAGTGCTGAGTCCAGCATCCCATGTTGGGATGTCAGTATTTTTCCACTGACTAGCGGGGGAACCAAGCTTTGAAACAAAGGGTTCCTGCAATATGCAAAAGCTATATAAGGCAGGGGAGTGACATCATCATGGTTCTTCACTGACTCCTGCACCCAAGAAGACTTCTGGAAAGACCTGAGGAACAAAGAATGAAATGGGGTGAACTGCTGGACCCAGGCTAAAGAGATTTCTAGTCTGCGTATGGAACACCTGGGGATTCCAAGCTGTAAGCAAGTGCAACTTGCCCCTTGGGAATCTGCAGTCTGCTTGTATCATCACTTAGAGTGAGAATGTACTATTCATATCCAACCTATGTAATATATTAAGCCTAGTTTTCATTTTTTTGATTATTTGGTAGGTAATCTACTTTGATCTGTTTGCTATCCCTTATAATCACTTAAAATCTATCTTTTTAGTTAATAAATTTGTTTTTATTTTGTCTAAAACTAGTGTGTGGGAATTATAACTTGGGGCAGAAAGTTGCATATTCCTCTCCACATTGAGGGAGGAGGTGAATTTCATAAGCTTACCCTGTGCAGTTCCCTGTGCAGTGCAAGACGGTATAATTTTGGGTTTACACTCCAGAGGGGGTGTATGCCTGAGTAGCTGAGAAATTCCCTAGTTGGAGCCTTCCCATGCAGGAGCTGATCAGAGTGTCTGCATGTAACTGCAGCTGAGTGTGTCCCTACCTGTATGTGTGCTGGTAAAAGTGCAGGCTGGAGCCTGGAGAGGGATTGGCAGCTTGTCACAGCAGTACAGTGTAAAGGGGAGCCCAGGCTGGTGGATCAGGGGGCTCAGTGGTACCCCAGTTCCAGGTGGCACCCTGGGGGGAACCTGTCATAACGATGATATAGCAAATCCCACTTTGGTGGAAATGGGATTAGAATTCAGGAGTTTCTAGCTTCCAATCCTGTGTTCAAGTCACCAGAAAATGCTGTTTCTTTGTAGTGAAGTAAAGCAGTTTGATTTCAAAAGGAACAGTTAGACATTTTAATTTTGCTTCTTATTCAGCCTGCTCCTGTACCCATTGAAATTGGTAGCAAAACACTCATGAACTTCAGTGGATGAAGAATAAGACTCAACATGATTAAGAGAAGTTTTGACTAATTAAAGAGGGAAACAAAGCCTAGTAAAGCACAAAACTTCAGAGAATATGGACATATAACTTTCCTAGTAATTTTTTTATGACTAAATATTGTGGCACTGGGCTTTTTAGCCATTATTTTAAAGCAACAGTGTATTCCAGAGTTTTCCTAGTAGAGAGGTAAACGCTGTCCATGTTCATAATATGGAACTGGCCTATAAAATGAAAGGCAACTGAGATTTGAATAAATGCTTCTTTCCTACCAAGTAAAAGAAATGAATGATAAAATAAAAACCCTTAAAATATCACTCTGGAAATGAGGTGGTGAAGAATTAAAAAACAAGTATACTTCACACTAAATTTAATATATTAAAGGAAAAACATGCACCTGGAACTGAAATATTTAATAATACATCTTACTTTTATGTATTATATAGTAGTGAGACTATTATTGCCATTTAATAATTTCATAGATGTACATATGAGTGCACATATATAACATGGGGAAAGGGAGAGAGAAACAAATCACATTTAAAACATTGTAATGTAAGGAATATTATAGTATAGAATGCGGTTTGAAATAATGACAAATTCAAGATTTCTCAAAACATGTTACAAAGTAAGGCTTCTGTACTGAAATTCGATCTGCACAGACTTTAATCAGGCCTGATATGGAGTCCACCTAAGTGGATCCAATTGCAGAATTGGGACCCTGGGACCCAGTTATTAAAAATGGGTAGGGCAGTAATTATAGGTCCAATCTTGCCCCTGTTCAAGTCAATGCCAAAACCCTCATTGACTTCAGCAGTATAGAAATCAGCAGATTTGAACCAGTGAGCTCATTATAATGCCCTTGCACCCTGTACTTCATTCAGCCTTGGGGCAACTTCCCAAAAGATAAACCTCTTGCTTGACTCATTGACGTAATATCTCCCAGTGACGTTGCCCCCATAATGCTTTATAGAAATATGCTTATGAGTGTAAATACGACATAACTGGAATATGTTTTATGCTACATATGCCATGTAACATCTCTGCAAAGGTTATAATCTACTGAATATATTCATCCTATTTTTTATGCATGTATCATTTTTGTATTCAAAGCTATGAATATTGGCTGTGTACTTGTTTGATTTTAAGTAGCCTCAGTGAAACATTTGGTCAGCTTCTTGAGAAAAGATTATTCTCAGTAAGTCCCAGTCAAGAAACACTTAAGCTGACAAAGAACTTTGAGAGATGCCAACCCACATCTGAACTTTCCTGGGAATGTGGCATCGGCCTGTAAAGTTCTGAGTCATGCATGGACATGTGACTTGCCCATATGCGTCCAAAACTCCATCTTACAGCTGGATTCTGCACAGGAGAAAGGAAGGGGTTTCTTCCCACAAGTAAAAGTCTATTTAAGCCCCTGGAAATCCCTCCATTTTATCTTCAGCTGGCTAAAGAGATAGCCTCTCCACCCCCAAAGGATGCCAGAAGGAAACTGGAACAAAAGACAGTAACTACAGGGGTATGAGTGATTGCTGGACCCAGACTAGGAGGAAGTCCAGTCTGTAAAAGAGTCTTATTGGATCATCTCTGAGGGTGAGATTTGCCTGCATTTAGTTTTTACTGTATTAGGCATAGACTTGCATGTTTTATTTTATTTTATTTTATTTGGTAATTTACTTTGTTCTGTCTCTTATTACTTGGAACCACTTAAATCCTACTTTTTATAGTTAATAAAATCACTTTTTATTTATTAATTAACCCAGAGTATGTATTAATACCTGGGGCAGGGGAACAAACAGCTGTGCATATGTCTCTATCAGTGCTATAGAGGGTGAACATTTTATGAGTTTACCCTGTGTAAGCTTTATACAGGGTAAAAAACAGATTTATTTGGGGTTTGGACCCCACTGGGAGCTGGGCATCTGAGTGCTGGAGACAGGAGCACTTCTTAAGCGGTTTTCACTTAAGCCTGCCGCTAGTGGGGGATGTGGTTCAGACTTTGATCTGTGTTTGCAGCAGGCAAGCATGTCTGGCTCAAACAAGGCAAGATACTGGAGTCACAAGCAGGGAAAACAGGCTCAGAGGTAGTCCCAGCGCATCAGGTGGCAGTTCTCAAGGGGATCTCTGTGACCCAACCCATCACACTCCTTACCTACAACTCTCGATTCTGTTTGTAAAACCAGAATCAAAATGCACCACATTTGTGCTGTAAAATGAAAGTGTAGTAGGATCCTGCAACCGAGCCCTTTTGTTGAGTCATTGCTTGTACTCCTAGCCGAACAACCTTCACTTTTCAGTAAAAGTGACAGTTTACAGTAAAAACCTAGTAATTACTGCACATATTCTAGCACACCACTTCACTTTCTCTTCTCTGGGTCAAACCCAAGTGGAAGTTTGGTCTCAGAAATGAATATAAGATTTGGCCTTTAGCTTTTTTTTCAAATATATTTATTAAGTGTGAATTAGAACTCCTTGGTCAAAATTCAAAATAAAAAGAAATTAATTTTAAATTCATTAAAGTGACAGTCTAAAATAAAAGAATTCTGACAGAAGACCCTGATCTTGAAAACTGCTGCTTGCAGAATCTTTATTTTCTTTGTGCTCTTGGTGCATGAAGTATATGAAATGAAACTAGTCCTGTTATTTTCTAAAACATTTTTAACATAAGATAATGGAAAACAAGTTTAAGGGATTATGTTGTAAAAGCTATAAATAAACCATTGTTTTCTACAAATATTAACTTTTACATGTCAGCTTTGTTATGTATGGTCTAATGTGGTATTTTTTCCCTGCTGATAGGTTGCTGTATGTAATAAGTTATGCTTGCAATGTCAGTATGGGTATCTTGCAAAAGCTAAATAAATAAAAAGTGACTTAGCTTTTATCTACCTTGCAGCAGGTGAACAAATAAGGTGACAGTGAAATAAATTATTTTTCCTGCCAGCTAAGCATGTCATCAAACCTTCTTACCAAAGTAATGAAGCAATGAAACAACATTTTGTTTCCTTTTCACCTGTGGTGTAGGAGGTTCAAATAAAAAAGGAAGGCAACACTTCAACTTTAAGGGCAGCTACAATATGATACTGTGGCCTCTCTACCAAGTCATGTGTCACCTTCCCTGTTAAAACAATCTGAAATAGTTTGAAGTATCAGAGGGGTAGCCGTGTTAGTCTGGATCTGTAAAAGCAGCAGAGAATCCTGTGGCACCTTATAGACTAACAGACGTTTTGGAGCGTGAGCTTTCGTGGGTAAATACCCACTTCGTCAGACGTCTGACGAAGTGGGTATTCACCCATGAAAGCTCACACTCCAAAACGTCTGTTAGTCTATAAGGTGCCACAGGATTCTCTGCTGCTGAAATAGTTTGGATTATCTTGTCATCAGTATTGCCTTCTAGCAATTCTTAGAATAACTTGTAATGAATGCACATGGACTACTTCTTTGGGTCTGGGTCATGGACATTTATTAAAAGAACAATGCTGTGTTTGAAAGTGGCCATCTTCTGCAAATATTCAGACTATTACAAAAAACAAACATAAAATGCAGATGGACACAATATATTTTCCTAGGCTTATTCATGTCTTTGTTCATTCTTATCCATGATTCTCCACGCTGATGTCTGTGGTGTATGAGTGAGGGGGTGCAATCTGATGCAACATACCTTTAGAAATGTTCGCCTGTTAAGAGGATCAGGATGGTAATCTTCTGTTACTTTGGCAGCATTCCAATGTTGATTTTCTGTCTGGACTCTCCAGTACTCTATTGTCATATTGCACTACCAGTCTCACATTGCAGAAAACCTTTACGATATGTACACCTGACATCTTTGAAAGTGAACAGAGTGCAGGTGGAAGGAAGTGTGTGGAATGAAATACTGGGCTATCTTGAGCTCTGGGGTAAGTGGACACAATGCCATTAAACTCAACAGAGTTGTCTGCATACACCAGGATTGAATTTGGCCCAGCTACTATAGACATAATAAAATTATACAGAATTTTTCCCTATTGTAAAAATTCAGTTTAAGGATGAATCCAGTTTAGATCCTCTCCCTTGCTTATTGTTGGCAAAATCTAAATGGTTTGTTGGCATTATTTCAAAATTTTGGTATAAAGTTGTGGTTTCTTCTTGCGTGAGATAGTGGTCCTTAATTTAGAGTTCTTTAATGGATAGTGGCGACTTTCTCCTGTTATGAATGATGATACTGAGAGGGGACTAGATGATTGTGAACCTAAAGTTATTTGTAATTCTGCAGTTCTGTTGTAAATTAAGCCCCAGAAAGCTAGTGTAAGGTAAATGGTCACTCTGGTTCAAATTTTGGACTCTGGCTTCTGACTACTGACTCCTGCTGTAGCGCTAGGTATGACTGCCTACATCCCAGTCACTGATTGGGGGATTACATGCTACTTCACACCCTTAACTTATGCTGTCTTCTGAAGGGCATCAGTAAAGCTGGGTGGAAAACAGTTTTCCCATCCGACAAAAATTCAAGATTTCAAAAAAATGTACCTTTTCACATTGGATGGAACTGAGACTTCTCAATATTTTCTGTAAAAAATGAGAGCCCTCCCCCAAAACAAGCTAGATTAGCCAATAGCCCCATGGTTAGGACACTTATTTGGAATATAGGAGACTGAGGTTTAAGCAGAGTAGGGATTTCAACCTGGGTCTCTGACATAAGTTCTCTCTAATCATCGTGCTAATGGTTACTCAATGGGTTTATTTCTCACTGTTGTGTTTTGACCAGAAATTTAATCCTGGATTTGAGGAAATCTTCTAATAGAAATTGACCTGTGAAAAGTTTCAGTTTTGAAAAAAATCAGCACTTTCCAATTAAAATCTGATTAATTCAAAAACTCCCAAGCAGCTCTGGTTAGCAGAGCCTATTTGAAGGAGTAGATTTGTATGGTGTCAGGGAATGTTCTGGGTGATCTTCTTGATGGAGGGAGTTAAGGCTTTTTAGGAGAAAGTTGTGTGGTATGTGAGGGGGTGAAAGTAGAAGCGATTGGAGAGCAGAACTTTCTCTTTTCACCAGAAGTTAGTTTTGCTCTTTGGTTGCTAAAAAGTGTTGAGTTCATCTGAACCTAAATCACTGAACAAATCTCATGGTATGTATAAAAGGATTGGGGCCTATCTTACAGCACTTTCCTTCTATCAGACCAGGCATTGCTCTTGCTAAGTCAGCTCACTCTCTGCATTACTTCTGTCTGAGCTTTCTCAGAGAATTTAGGAAAGCAGTTTCCAGCAGAGTTAGCTGTCTTATTTTAAGCCTTCTTAAAAAACAAATCAGAACCTTACAGATTCTTCCCTCTAAAGTCTATGCTGGCCCAGTAGTCCCTTCCCAAGTTTGTCCTCACACCAATAACTTTAGCAACCAAAATTTCCTGACTCTTACCTCAGAGTCTCAGCAATAAAGGACTCCACACAATCTTTTGTCTATTTGGTTTCTGGAGCAATTCCTCTCTGAAGTAACTGCCCACTGGGAGCACAGTCCCTAGCCTCACAGCTTTCTGAAGAGTGTTGCAGTCCCCCTCTAGTTCCTTCTGCCCTCTTTTATAATGGCCAGCTAATAAGTTCCAGCTTTTTCTCAGGTGCAGTGGGCAGAGCTAATCAGCCACCCAGCCATCTGTAGGCCTCTGATCCCAGAGTAATAGTATACCTTATATTTTCACAGGACACAAAACTCAGGTGAACTGAACGCACCAATTCCGATTTATTGAAACAGTGTGAACTGAAACCTGTTTCTCGCAGCCATACAGTGTGACTTGAGGGATTGTTAATAGCTATGAAGCCTTAGATCACCATTTTGAATCCTATCCAGATCATTAGTGAATAGATGAAAAGTCATATTTTCTATCAGAAGGCTGTTTGCTGGTCTGTGAAAAGATTAGGTGTCATCAGCTCATTTTCTAGTGGTTAGGTCCCCACAGCATTAACTGGAAGCTTTGTTAGCAATCTTACTAAAGGCCAAGATTTCAAACTGTCATATTCATAAATGATCTGGAAAAAGGGGTAAACAGTGAGGTGGCAAATTTTTCAGATTGTACAAAGCTACTCAAGATAGTAAAGTCCAAAGCAGACTGCAAAAGGTTACAAAGGAATCTCACATAACTGGGTGACTGGGCAACAAAATGGCAGTGAAATTCAATGCTGATAAATGCAAAGTAATGCACATTGAAAAACATAATCCCAACTACACATATAAAGTGATGGGATCTAAATTAGCTGCTACTAATCAAGGAAGAGATCTTGAAGTCATTGTGAATAGTTCTCTGAAAACATCCACTCAATGTGCAGAGGCAGTCAAAAGAGCTAGCAGAATGTTGGGAATCATTGGGAAAGGGATAGATAAGACAGAAAATATCATATTGCCTCTATATAAATCCATGGCACATCCACATCTTGAATACTGTGTGCAAATGTGGTTGCCCCATCTCAAAAAAGATATATTGGAATTGGAAAAGGTACAGAGAAGGGGAACAAAAATGATTAGGGGTATGGAATAGCTTCCATAAGAGGAGAGGTTAATAAGACTGGAACTTTTCAGCTTGGAAAAGAGACGACTCATGGGGGATATGATAGAGGTCTATAAAATCATGACTGGTGTGGAGAAAGTAAATAAGGAAGTGTTTAACACAAGAACAAGGGGTCACCAAATGAAATTAATAGGCAGGAGGTTTAAAACGAAATGAAGTATTTCTTCACACAATGCACAGTCAACCTGTGAAACTCTTTGCCAGAGGATGTTATGAAGGCCAAGACTTAACACGGTTAAAAAAAGAAGTTAATCAATGGCTATTAGTCAGGATGGACAGGGATGTAAAATTGTGCTCTGAAGTGTGTCTAGCCTCTATTTGCCAGAAGCTGGGAATGGGCAAGAGGGGATGGATCACTTGATCACTACCTATTCTGTCCATTCCCTCTGAGGCATCTGGCATTGGCCACTGTTGGAAGACAGGATACTGGGCTAGATGGACCGTTGGTCTGACCCAGTATGGCCATTCTTATATTCTTATATTCTTATATTGACTCACATCTAGGTCAGAGTTAAGACACATTCATAGGCCATTGCTGCTTGTGCCACATCTCTCCTTTGCATAAATTCATTGACATCTAGTTCCAGTATTGTTAGCCAAGTATCTATCACCAGCAAGATACAACAGCAGTTTGTCAAATAGCTGGATATTTGTTCTTTAGTAGACAACAATTAACTTATACAACACATCTCTGAATCGAACAAAAATCACACATCATTTGAGAGAACAATGAACTTAAACATTTTAAAAAGTGCATTATGCATCTGCAAACTATGCAGTAGCACACTTGATAAAGGAAAGGGAGAATGTACATACAGGTCTGGCATAGACTGCATGTGTAGTTTCTGTTATAAATGTATAATTATTTGTTTTGCAAGTGCAATTCCATATTTTACACAAGCAACTTAGAAATACATTTCTGAAATGTGTCCAGCTACATCACTTTTTTCTTTCCTACGCACTTCTGTTCTGCACCCTCCCTCACTCCTTTTCTATCATGGTATATCCAGTAACTTGTCTTCTTCCCATACAGCCTATGCCCCCACCATCATTCACTTAAAAACCTGCCCTCAAAGAGTTATTCACCTTTCAAACCTATCCCTATTAATTTTAGCAATAATGTGGCAACACCAGAAAATACAAGAGAGTGACAGCCTAGCACTTGCAAATATGCACAGTTTTTACTGCTTCATTTGCTCCACCACCATGAACACTATCCTTCAGTTAAGTTTCAAAATTATTAATGCTTTTCAATAGTTCAGAAGCCAACATCCAAATGCCCTATGCTGAAAGTTTTGACTGTATCTTTTATCCTATCTAGAAATAGTGCAACTTATTTTTTAAAGTATTTTGTGTCTTAGTTGTAACCTTCAAAACAAAACAAGCAGAACTGTATCCCTCAGTTCTGGAAGATGGAACATTGTAGAAGGAAAAAAGAAATGATCTCCTACCATGACAGTAGCAACTATTAACCAACAGAAATATAAAACAACTTCACCTTGTTATCTCGCTGCGTTCAAACGCTCATAACAGTTTTAGAAAGTATGCCGCCCACACCACAGGATCTTGCTCCTCTTTAATTTTCCCTAATTTGTGTAGTGAATAACCAAATACTTATAATGCAATTAGAAGATAATCAGGCTTGTAATTATGTTAATTGCTGGAGACTTACATCAATCCTCCAGCAAAGTGATAGGATTTCAGGGGAACTATTAACATGGAGAGAGAGGGAGAGAGAGAGAGATGGGGGAGTGGGTAAATTGATGAACAGCTTAGACTTGTATCATTGAACAACAATGAGACTACAATGGTGCAGCAAATGAAAAGGGCCTCAAGGGGAGAAGCTCAGAAAATGAGGTTTAGGTACCAGCAAGTCAACCTCTTTTGTCTGCTTTCTGCCCATAAATAATCATGTTGTGCATCTATATTTATTGTAATAAGCCCAATTCAGAGAAACCAGATCCATAGCTGAAGAGCGAACAAAGGGGAACTGTTCAGCTAAGCAGCAGTTTTCCATGTCTCCCACAGCACTGAAAGAGCCACTGTATTACCTTCTGTTCTGGTCTCCTGGGGGTATTCTTTTCTCATGGTGATGTCCAATATTACATTTAAAGCAATAACATTGCAACTGCAATGGCCGGTCTCGGGTTTGTCATGGATCAGTCATAATCTGTGAAAAACATACAAGGTGTACTTCACTGACAGAGTTTATAAAATGCCCAACAGTAAAGGTGATTTTTTTAAAAAAAAATTATTGGCATTCCATTTGTGTTGTAATGACCGTTTACTCCTTTTGACAGACTGTTCTCTCTTTCGTCAGCTGAAATCTGATATAAACTGTGTAACATGGTTGTACTTTATTAGTGTGGTTACTCCTGAGTTTAAAAGCAGTTTTCTGCGTGTGGATTACTTGCCCAAAGTAGCTTAGCTAGCCTAAAAGCTGGTTAAACTCTCTGTTTAGAGAAGTTTCAAACATATTGTAAAGAGGTGGAGAAACTAGTGCTGGCCATCATGACTGTGCTCTGTTTTGCATCTGATTACTTTGTGGGTGACATTTCCAGGGATAATGCTTTTAAAGAGTAAATCTCTGTTGACCGCACATGCAGGGTAAGGTAAATTAAGCAAGAGAAAATCCTAACATATTATTAAGATATTAAAAAATAAGAGAGAACCCCCAAATAAAACAAGCAAGCAATTATGTGCTGCTGTTTTGTCACATGCTTTACAATCCAGGCTTGCAAATTTGACAAGAAAATTTACTAGTTCTACACTAATAAAATCGTTTAGCCCTCTGTTGCCATATTGATGATGAAAAGATTAATGAGAAAAAATAGATATATTTAGTTGACAAGAGAGCAAACTCTTCCCCTACTCCTTTGTCTTTTTTATTTAAATGTATGTACAGTGTTCAGTTAAACCAAATGCATGTACAAGATTTGATTAACAGTTAGTATGCAATGGTGTGTGAGAGTACATAGTGATGGTATTACTTTTCCCACAACCATACAATAACGTTTATTTTCATGTAGCACTCACTTTTCATACTGGGGATTACAAAATTCTTTATACAGAGAGTATCAATAATACACTAAAGAGAAGATGAATGTTTTAAAAGAAAGATTTAGAGAGGAAATGACCTTTTCTGCTCCTGAGTTTGTGTTTTAATATGTTGAATCTTTATTATATTCGCTTCCATGATGTCAGTGGTTATTCTTTCATTTGTTACTTTTGAGTTAGTCTAAGAAGCCTGATCTCTCACTCCTGTGGGAAAACCCATGAAGCAGGGGCTCTGGAACAGTTTTTATGGTGTGGGTGGTCACAGCCATTGAACAAAACTATCAACCCTGTATATGATGGAAGCCATGCATTCAGTTGTTATATTACTTCAAGCCAGAGTCCCCAGCATCCCTACACTGGAGGAGCCTAAAAGGACAAGCATTCTGCAACTCTCCTAGGGGTTTCTCCCCAGTTGTCCCACCCCTGGGAGGAGGGGCGCTATTTACCTCTTAATGGAAATAGCGATAAGGCTCATCCAACCTAATAGCCTCCTTCCCTTGCACTCCACTAGATCCACAAAGGTCCCAGGGGTACAACGTGAGGCTCCAGCACTCCTTCTTTATTCTGTCATCCTCTACTCACTACTCCCTGGCAGCACAGCTCCAAATGGAGCAGGGCCTGGGATCCCCTCCGAGGCAGATTTGTGCTGAGGAGTGGGGGAGGGGAAACATAAATCTAACACAAGCCTAATATGTATTACATTTCCTTACTGAGCTCTCTACATCTACTGGTAAGAGAGAACTTGCCCCACATCACCCCTAGCCTGCCCCCTCTGGTGTATGCTATGTTTCATGGAGAGACTGCTGCAGGGTCCTGCTGAAGATGGGATGCCGAACTGATATGTATAAGCCCTTCACACAGATTTCTCTGCATCTCCAGGGTCTTACCACAAGGTCTTTCTACAGACTTGGAAAATTGGACCTTCATATTTATTTATTATTTGTGTTATTGTCACACCTAGGAGTCTCACTCGTAGACTAGGACCCCCATTGTGCTAGGTGCTGAACAAACACAGAACAAAAAGCCCCTGGCCTGAAGAGGTTACAATCTATGCATAAATCAAGAGATAACAGATGGATACAGACAGACAGTGGAGAATAGGGAAACAAGGAGACAAAAATGTTCATCACGATAAGCACTGGTTTCAGCACACCAGCAACCTAACTATTATCAAGTTTTCTGTAGGTCTCATAGCAAAGTATTTTTAAGAAGGGTTTTCAAGGAGAATAATGAGATTGTTTTGCTGATGTTTATGGGAAGCAGCATGGGAGAGAGAACTAAGGTGCTTGTTTGAAAATTTAACAAGTGGGCAATAGAGACCAGCATAAGGGCTGATTGGAAGTGTGAGGTGACTTTTTCATGCTGAATGAGATATAAGAGGGGTGAGGATAAGTCATGAAGAGCCCTGAAAGTGGAGACAAATAGCTTATGTTTGATTCAATAGAGAAGAGGGAGCCAGTAAAGGGATGCAAGGAGAGGGATGACATGGTCAAAATGATGGGCTGGGAACATGATCCTTGCAGAAGCTTTCTGAATGGATATCAGTGGTGCAGAATTGCATTTGTCAAGGCCAGAGAAAAGGATGTTGTAGTAAATGAGGTGTGAGCTGATAAGAGCTTGGACAAATAGTGTTTTAGCTGTGTCAATGGATATGAAAGGCCATGTCTTAGAGATGGTATGCTGATAGAATCTGCAAGACTTAGACATAGGTTGGACGTGACAACTCTAGCTGACTTCAGTGGTAGTACCATTATTTCTGAAAAGTAGGTTGTAGGTGTCAGAAGTTAGTCACCCAAAACTGACCAACCCATAACTAGTAGATAAGTCTAAAAAAATGTTGTCATTAACTAATCTCTCTTGACTTTATGCAGTGTAATTGTAGCCGTGTCGGCAGGGCCAGCTCCAGCATTTCTGCTGCCCCAAGCAGCGGAAAAAAAAAAGCTGTGATCGGCAGCACTTTGGTAACAAACTGCCAATCCCAGTGATGTTTGAACTTAGCAAAACTCTGAACAAAAAGATCTCTCCACCATGCTTGAGCTGTTTCCATTGCTTCACACTGACTCAGACATTCTAAGCTTTAGAGTGACACAGAAACAGGTGACAATCCTGAAATCTTATTATATCGATTCCAGAATCATAGGTGTGAATAATATTTTTAAAAATACTCAGAACAAGATTTTTTCCTGGTGTAACTTTACTGACTTCTGTGGAGTTATGTGAGGAATGAATTTGCCTCGCAGCTCTTTGTCTAATTCCAACTGGATAGATACATACAAACAATTAAAGGATGAAGCAGATAAAGCGTTCCATCAGCAATGATAGGCTAGGTTAAAGAAGTGAGTTTCAAGCAGAAATGTGCAAGAAGGCAAGGCTTTCCCTAGGTTTTAGGCCAACCACCCTTAAACCTTGGCTTATACGTGCATTGAATCTGGATTTCCTTGTTTGGTTGGACAAACCCTCACTCCGCTATTTTGCAGTCTGGATGCAGCTGATATTCAGGTTGCAGAGCTCAGGTTTTGATTGTCCTCCAGTGCCATCCCACAGTTCCACAGGCCTGTATTTTCCATCCCTTTCTGCCTACGCTACCCTTTATTCTACATGTAGATTCTTCCAATAAGGGACTAGATTCAGTCTTGTACTAGTTTCAGGATGAAAAACTGGGAGTTATCCATTATGGGTCAAGAACACTAACTGCAGTTGAGAATTATAACCTTTCCTCAGGAAACCTGGAGTTTCTAGCCTTGAAATGGGCTGTAACTAACAAATTATGTGACTACCTCTAGTGTGCACACTTTTTTCATGGTTTACAGTGATAACCAGTTACCTACATCTTCACCTCTGCCAGTCTGAACACTACAGCACACTGGTGAGTTGCAGAATTATCTAACTTTAACTTTAATGTTAAATATCATCCAGGGAAATCTAATGTGAAGGCAGAAGTTCTATCCAGAATGCCCCTTGATATGGAAAAATATGACAGAATGCTCATAAGAGACAAGTAAAGATGTTAAGACCATTTTACAGTCCTTGAATGTACAAAGAGATGGAAAGGTTAGCAGATGGAAAGATTAGCAGCTGGGTACTGCCAGTTCTTTGGTAGTAGGAGAATTCTCCACGCATTAAATCCACCATAAAGCCTATTCTATGAGAAGATGTTTTGGCAGCACAGAAAAATCTTCCAGAGACTGTTAATATTCTTCTTCATGATACTTTCTTGGGGAACAAACCAAATCAGCAAGAGAACACAAGAGGATGTGGTAAGATCTCTGCCCTGATGCATGAATGCTATTTGTTGCATTTTCATAAAGATGGAATACTTCATTGGAAAACCAAGTTACAAAATCAACTGGTATTACCTGAAAAATACAAAACACAGGTAGGTAGTTATTTAAGTTAGGTGCCAATGTTGATGCAGGAACAAATGGATATAAACTGGCCATCAACAAATTTAGACTTGAAATTAGATGAAGGTTACTAACCATCAGAGGAGTGAAGTTCTGGAACAGCCTTCCAAGGGGAGCAGTGGGAGCAAAAAACCTAACTGGCTTCAAGACTTAGCTTGAAAAGTTTATGGAGGGGATGATATGATAAGACTGACTACAAGGGCACGTGGCCCATCTGCAATTGCTAGTAGCTAGTATCTCCAATGGCCAGAAATGGGAGGGCTCTGAGTTACTACAGAGAATTCTTTCCCAGGTGTCTGGCTTGTGGGTCTTGCTGATATGAGCAGTGTCCAAGTGATTGCCATGTTTGGGAACGGGAATGAATTTCCCCCTGGGTAAGGTTGATAGAGACCTGGGGTTTAATCACTTTCCACTGCAACATGGGGCATGGGTCACGTGCAGGTTTGAACTAGAGTAAATGGTGGATTCTCTGTAACCTGAAGTCTTTAAATCATGATCTGAGGACTCCAGTAACTCTGCTAGAGGTTATAAGTCTATTACAGGAGTGGGTGGGCAAGATTCTGTGGTCTGCAATATGCAGGAGGTCAGATTAGATGATCACAATGGTCCCTTATATATGTCTATATCAAGAACTACGTGAAGAGATGGGACTGTTAGAAGCAGAGCAAGTAATCAGTCTGCAAGAGATTGGTTTTATTGACCATAGATGAAGAGAGGCATCAAACATTTTGTCATTAGAGTCTGTACAAAAGAAACCTCATCAACCTACCAGCTCTCCATTAACTAACATAATTACAACAGAGCCATCTGAACTTCTTTCAATATACTTCATGTTTCTAGACAGAAGTAAAGGAGGATATGAATACATCTTAGTCCTAGTCAGGGCCGGCTCCAGCTTTTTTGCCCCCCAAGCGGCGAAACAGAAAAAAACAAAAAAAGATAAAGCCGCGATCGACGGCACTTCGGCGGCAGCTCTACCATACCGCAATTCGGCGGTGGGTCCTTTGCTCCTTCGAACTGAGGGACCCCCCGCCAAAAGACCTGGATGTGTCGCCCCTTTCCTTTGGCTGCCCCAAGCACTTGCTTCCTTCACTGGTGCCTGGAGCCAGCCCTGGTCCTAGTGGATCACTTCATTAGGTTTGTCCAAGTCTACTCCACCACCAAGTCAGTACAGATTGTGGCTGACAAGAGCTTCAACGACTTTGTTTTAAAATCTAGTTTCCCTAAAATGAATGATCATGACCAATGAACAGAATTTGAAAATAATTTATTCAGAAGGTTACAGCACTACCATAAAATTGAAACATCTTGCACAACTCGATACCACCTATAAGGATAATGGACAAGTAAAAAAGCTGAACTGAACTCTACTGGCTGTGTTGAGAACTTTGTCAAGAAGAACAAAAATCAAACTGGAAAGACTCACTTAATAAAATAATTTATGCTTACAACTGTACTTGAAATGAGGCTACAGGGTCCTTACTGTTCTATTCATTATATGAAAGATCATAACATTTGCTTATTGGCATTGCATTTGGTCTACTATAAATGCTGAATCTGTACCTCAGGACAATAAAATTACACTGAGAAATGGAAACAACAGATGAAAGAAACTTATGCACTGGCATCAAAATATTTGCAAGAATCACTCTGATCAGAAAGTGTATGGTGCTGCCCGCTTGTCAGGTGACTAAATACTTGTCAGGAATCTTTCAGAGAGAGGAGGACCAGGCAAATTACAATCTTGCTGAGAAGATAAAATTAATGTAGTATTTGAAAGGAAAGAGGATAGTCCAGTCTATGAAGTACAAGCAGAAAATGGAAAAAGAGGTATTAGCATTTTTCACTGCAATCTTCTACTTTCTTGTGACTTCTTAGTTTACCCTTGAATATACGAAAGCCCTCCAAGCCACCACAGCAGAAGACACAGAGAACAAGGCAAACTAGCACAATAGGAAATCAAAATGAATACAGAGATTCAGTCTCTAGTGATTCTGATAATGAGAGTGAAGATGAACTACATTACGTGATGTTACCAGATACTGCCCATGGCACAGAGGCTCTGAATCCAAAGGCAGAAACATTTCATCCACAAGTGGGAAATGAGGATGTTGTTGATTCAGTAAACTTGAAAGCTGCTGATCATACTGATGTGACACTCATGCTAGCTGTTGAAAGACCAAAATGAGATTATGGTATCTGAAACCAGGAGCTCACAAGATGAGAGATCACCAGAACAACCCACGGCCACTGAAGGTTGTCTGACTAGAGAGACAAGAAGCCCACAGATATTGACATACGAACAGGTAAGGACACCTGGTTATCAGTGTTTAAATCCAACTGTATTACTGGTGAATGTGCCATGAGGTTAGCCTCATGTTTGTCACATACCGTACTGAAATAACAATTTGCTGTTTTGAGAGAGAGACAATGTGGAGGAGGCATATATTTCATTGGACCAACTTCTGTTGATGGAAGGGACAAGCTTTTGAGTCTCACAGAGCCCTTCTTCTGGTCTGGCAAAAGAAACCAGAAGGTTCAAGCTAAATAAAAGGTGAGACATACTGTTAACTCTAAGGGGTTCAGATGTTGTAGGAGACTACTTAAAGCGAAGTGGACAATTAACACCTCTGCAATCATAAGACAATGGAGGATTACTAGACAGCAGGGTGTGTTTCAAGTTGTTATAATGGGCCATAAAACTAGTGTCTCTGTTAAATCCATGGGTTTTCAGGATCCAGCGGAGATATGAATCTAAGTTCCCAGGCTTGTCTTTTGAAGATATTGCACAGATTTCCTTTGAGGATGAGGACTGAGAAGTCAGATATGGTGTGATTGCTCTGTGAAAAGTGTTCGCTCATGGAGTGTTTTTGTCTTTTATCATTTTTCTGTGTGAGTTCATTCAAGAATTTAGCGATTATTTGGTTTCACCCACAGGTATAGTTGGTGCATTGATACACTGGATGAGGTATTAAACATGTAGTTGTGACAGCCATATGTAGAACCTATGGATCTTGAAGGGTGTGTTGTGGGAAGTATTGATCATCCCAGCGGTGAAAGTATATTTGCAGGTTTTGCTTCTGCTGTTTCGGCAATGTCTGGTGCTGCTTTGAGTCGGTGTGTCCCTATCTGTGGGGGAGCTTGCTTCTTATGATGACGTTGGCAAGGTTGGGGATTGTTTGAAGGCCAGAAGAGGGATGTTGGGAAAGATTTTTTTCAGGACACGGTCCCCATCAAGTATGGGTTGTAATTGTTTGATGACAAAGGAATTACACTTGCCATACATCATCTGTATCACATGGACATGCTAATAAGTCATACTGATGCACTGAATGTTGTATATTTTGTTATCAGAAATGTCAAGATGACATTATGTTTATGAGGGGGGAGTGTAGCACTCATGAGGGAATGTCAGGGTTTATTTACCTGTACTCTGTCCCTTTAAGGATTGGAGACTTGCTGACCAAGAAAAAACATGGGGAAAAAGTTGCGATGCATGGTGTGGTCCCAGGAGTGTTGATTTTGATGTGTTCCAGTGAGACTAAGCTGGTGTGGGGCTTATGTAGGCTACATTTGTTTGGATTTTTTATATTAAGTTTAATAAAACCTTGGTTTTAAAAGCATCCCTGGACTGGAGTATAACAGATGCACCTGAAACCAGCATCTGTACAACAGCATCTCTGAGAGGCTGGCAGGGGGTTCAAACAGACAGCCATGAAGTGTTGAGAGAGAATCAGAAATTCCCAAGGTGGCCTCCCTCATGTGAAAGTTCTGGATCTATTGCTAGTCCTCACATGAGCCTGCGACACCTTGCTACTTTTCCTGCACCAGATGTGCCAATCTGCATATGAGGAATCTGCAGGGATTGCAGAAAGCATCAGCTGTTTCCACTCTGCCATGTTAACATCCAGCTGGCATGATCTCCTTGCCAAGATCTGCCACCACCTTCTAAGGGTCACATACCACTGCTGAAATGTCCTTCACCATGTTTCATAACCTCTGTTTGCATTCTTCTACATAAACAGTGCAACCAAAAGCGGGCACAGTTTATGCGTTGGCACGAGTCAGAATGGAGAGAAGTGAGGAGAGTGCAGAACTGGAAGAGCCTCAGCTAACTGTGTTGGCAGACTAAAATCACTTCCATACAGGGGGTCAGGAAGGACAAACAAGTTCTCCCCCAATACACCATGAAACAATTTTTAGAGTGGCTCAGATGAGAAAGGTGTTAAGAACCCTGGGATACTCCCCAGACATTCTGGTACTTAACCTAGGCCACTGCAGTGCCAGTGTAGACAATGGCTACTTGGGTATGAGCTGTGTGCAGCTCTGCAGGATGGACACTGGCCTATGGGCTTGGCCAGCCTGGGTGCCCATGCCCAGGAGCCCAGACTTGGTTAAATTGTGTAATAAAGACATATGTGTGGTACAAATCGTGTAAAAAGCAATTAAACTCTTAAACAATAGAATTCTCTGCCAAAACCATAGACCATATGCAGGAATCTGTACTATGTAGGTGATAGAGTGTCATTGGGTGCTGGGTAGTATTGGATAACCTGTGGAGAGGGGAGAAGAAGTGTCAGAAACAACACAGAGAAGACAGCAGAAATCTGCAGCCAGCCAGAGAACACTGAGAAAATCTAAGAACAAGAGAGCAAGAGAGCTTTGGGGCAGAATGCTGGCTGCAAAGAGACTTGAAACTGTGAGCAAAGAAACTGCCTCCTGTTTGATTTCTACTGTATTGCGGGATACAGATTTTATGTACACTTTTTGTAAATAAACAGGTTGTACCAAAGAAATACCTGATTCCATCATCAATTTCTCTTCCTAATGGAAACAACCTGCATGATACTGAATATTGGCTAACCATTCAGATCAAAAGGGGTAACCGTATTTTTTATTAAATTCAAATATTTACTGTATTAACAATTCAATTGCAATTCAGTGTAGCATTATTTAAGAATTCATAATTTCCTCAGATATTTTAGCTCTTTTATCTTATTTGAGTTACTCAAAAAGATGCTTATAAATTCAGTTTTAGGAGGTTGTTCTAAAAAAATGGTGGGTTGGGGGGGAAAAGGCTAGATATTTCCAAGGTTTCCTGTAGATTTGAGTGATCGCATAAGGTTGCCATGTTTATTTATTGTTTTATTTAAAAAGTTAATGAAAATTTTTATAATGGTCCTTTTTTGGATTTAGAGTGATATCTAGACTTAAATAAAAAGAAGATTAGTAGAATAGAAAGTAAAAAGAATCTCTTTCCTCCCCCTCCAGCACATTTTCAAAAGAACAAGAATAAAATCCCTTCAAACTTTGCCAAAATTTCCTGTATGTTTATCTTGTTTCTACTGCCAGGTTTTTCATACTGTATCAGCTTCTCTCTCGACGCTAGTTAATTTTTCCATACATCAAATGCTTCACACTTGATTAGACCAGCTTTGAACTGCAAGTAGGATAGGGCACTGCCAATCTGCTGTGACTACAAGCCAGACTGTCTGTTGAAGATTTTGGCTCAGTTTGGAGGCTCTCCTAGCTACACTTTGTGCAGAATAATCAATTTCCACTAGGACAAGATACATTTCAGATTGAGTCTTATCTCTTGAGATCATCATAATATAATTAAAAATCACTCTCAAGAAATCTTAGTGGTTATTTCCACCAGCTGTGCCTTAGGTCATTCATTCTATTCTTTGGACAACAACAGTTCAACCCATCTTAAATAATCTTCAGCAGGTGTTAAAACTTTGAAACAGAATTTTATATCTTGTTTCTATCTTAGTGGCCTACTGAAACCTTTCTAGTCTTGTCCCAGGTCAGTGTCTATTTATCGTTAGGGGTTTTTTTAGATCTGCTTGCTTCAGCTTTGTCATAAATCCATAATTGCAAAAGATTTGTTTTTCTAGCAGTATTTTGCAAAACAGATTCATGGCTGAAAACTGAAAAAGGTTAAAATTTGTATCATCAAGGAATTAAACATGAGGATGATATTTTTATCTCTCAGCAGAAATAATCTCACTCCAGTACAAATAAATCTCATGTATATTTCCTTCTCTGAGCTGTGTACTAAATGCAAAATGGAGACAAGGGATATTATGTATATGGTTTGCTCATTTAGAAAAATTGCAAAATTCCAAGTCAATGTTACTGTATAAATGCAAAGATTTGTTGGATCTGTTTGGTTTATTTATTGAGTCCTAGTATTTTCCATTTTGGAGCTATATAGATCTTTGAAGTTGCCTGTATTTAAAGAAAGCACCCTTACTATCTTCAAACCACAACTCAACACATCCCTATTATTTATATTCTCCTTCTGGATACCTCGGCCAAGATTCTGACAGCACACTCCTCAGTCCTTGTTAGAAGTGGCAAACCTCTCCATACATTCCTTGTCATCTTAGGTCCAAATTGTGAGTATCCCTTGCATGCCTGCTTAGGGGTGGAGAGGAGCAAAAAGCTTCACCACCATGCTCTTATGCAACTGTACTGGGACCACAGCAGCAGCCCCTATACTCCCAGAAAGCACAGGAACTACTCTGTCCTGCTGGGGGGCAAGACTAAAAAGGAACAAGGATGAAGCAGGCCCTGCCCTTCCTTCTGCACCAGACAGTAGAGCAGGGCTGGTGGACCAGTCATGGCATTCTGTGACATCCTAATGGATGCACATGGGAAGAGAGCATCTGCTACACAGAGCAACACTCAGACAGACTCAATCCTGAGACACCTTCTCTCTGGTGCTTCTACTGAGGCACTAAGACTCCACAGCAACCCATACATAGACTTGTGTCTTAGAAAACACAGTCTAGTCCCTGTGTCTTCTTATGTGTTTGTCCAGTACCTCGCACAACAGGGTCTCAGTTCTGATTGGAGCACCAAGACATTTCTCCATTACAAATTAGGGTAGAACTTGTTTTCCCAAGCAAATGCATTAGCTCTGACAGCCATCTTCCAGGAACTTACACATTCTGCAGTGCACAGACAGCACTAAAACCAGAATTTGAAGAAAGATAATACAATTAAACATAGATTAAATAGAAGCAGTAAGAGAAACAACAGGCAGGTTTAAAACACAGATGTCCTAAGTACAAGGAAAATGACTTTGCAAATCCAACACACAGAGACAATGGCTTTTTAAACACTGACAATATCTTTTGAGACAAATGCTGAAACTAAACTATGTTCTCGCTGCTTCCCATTCCATGTTTCTTTTTTATCATCCTGCAGCAGTAAAGTAGACTGCTATTGAGAAATCAGTGTTTACACTACTTCATGAGGGAAAGAAAACAATCCTAGATGATATTTTCACATTTCACTGACATCTTCTAATTTACTTCCTACTGAGCAACCGAGAAAACCTTGCAATTCGAAAAAAGGATTTCAGACAGAACACGTGTCTAATTCATATTTTCATGGATAATTATCAAACTAGATAACTGTGAGAAGAGACATGATTCTGTCAGTTGTTGCATCTGTACACTATGGCAGATTAGTTTTACTAAACATGTATAATGTTATTGTTGTGTACATTAACTGTATTAGAAACCAGTAACATTTTGGGGAAAAATTCTAGTCTCTAGTGTTATGAAGGTGGGGGGAAAGGGAAGCTGCAGAGTGTTAGAGTAGTGTAGGAGGTCCCTAGTCTATTTTTTAGGGCAAGACAGTAGTAGGAATTCTTGGTGTAATATGGCAGCAAAGCTGTTGTTCCAGCAAGAGGCACAATGCATTCTCCCAAGTGTTTGCTCCCACAGTCATCTGGGGAAGGTAGCTTGGTCCAGTAGATAAGGCAGTGGTGTGGGACTCAGAGGACCTACGTTCTATTCCTAGCTCCGCTACATGGCTCCCGAATGACTTTTGGCAAATTGCTTCACCACTCTCTTCCCTTAAATTGTTTGGGTGGGTTTCGATCTCTTTAAAATGGAGACATAGGGTGTAGTTAGAACTGCTAGGTGTGTGCAGACATTGTATGAGCTCTGCCAGCTGTCCTCAGTTCTAATCTGCAACATCCTACTATTTCAGCTCTTGGCTTCATGACAACTGAAACTGCTCATTGTGCCAAATTTAGGGGAGGAGGGCAGATTTTGTAATATGGAAAACTATCCACTAGAGAGGCAGTTAGAGCTATCAAATGTATTGAATAGGTTGTACATCATATTTACAGCTGGGTTTCCAGAGGTCAAAGGCTAGTGCACTAATTCCCACTGATATTTACTCTTTAAATTTAAAAAAAAAAAAAGTGTTTGCACCCCCTTTGTAACTGAGGCGAAGTTAGAGAACAGTAATACAGCTCTATACTATATTGAGCAAAATCAGTTTCCTTATATAAGCCAAACTTCAGGCCTTCCCTAATAAAAATCCTGCATACCACTTTATAGCACATTTACTCTGTAGAGAAACTGACCACAAGTCCTTAATTCAGTATCACTGCTGCCTATTGAGCTTTGTATTCCTATAAATATTCCAAAGGGAAATCTGAAGGCTGGCACGAGTAGGCTGTAGTTTTAAAATATCACAGACTGGGTGGAACCCAGACTCTTGTTGCTTATCATACCGATGAGCCATCTCATGGTATTCTTTGCAGCTGAAATCTAATAAAGAGTAACATTTCTGAAATATTAGAAATTGGATTACAGCTTCTGATTGTCTCTTTCATAACCAAGGAAGGTCCATGTTAATAATTCTTCACAGTGTCATTCAAAAGAAGACATCTGCTTAAGCATACACTGTCAGACAGATCTGTTCAGCACAGCCTGTTTTAATTTGTTGCTCTCCACGAATAAATGTGACTGCACATTTATTAAAATCTTTAGGAACAAGCAGAAGACAAAGTAAAGTTAAATCTGAACTGGAGACATGTTGTTAAGAAAGAAACGGTTTCTTCCACCGTCGTTGGTTACTGCACTAGTAGCAATGCAATGCATTAAATCTGATATATTCAAACTGTGCCTCTTATATTCGTTGGCTGAAAAAGGATAGTTCCATTTTCTTCAGTGCAAAACAGAGTCACTCACTGAAAGGTCACAGGAAACTGAGGAGAAATGTCAGTCACGCAGACTGACCTATTCAGAATATAATCAAGCCTTCTTTAAAAAGACAACGTCAACTTTATGAAGGGTAGCAATCTTATTGTGTTCCCCATGTTTCCCTAATGCAGTTAGTGTGAATAAAACCTTGAGGAAATCCTACCATTCTAAAAATAGAGAAGGTGGCTTATTACATATTGAAACTTTAAAAACATTATAATTCAGTCACTGTCTCTATTTCACTAGCTAACAGTTTCAGCACCAGAGTGAAGGAATCCTATGTTCAGTACATATTGCGGTTGGATTTTTAAAAAAAATTAGCTATTATTAGAAGTGAATTTAATGCTGTTGAAATGTGTAAGAATAATAGCACTGACAAATGATGCCCTCTATTTCCTGCTTCTGTAGAGCGAGTAGAGCATGGGCAGTCAATCGGTTTCCTCACACTGTTTATGGAGAGACCACCTTTCAGTTACATTGGTTCCAATGCAACAGTAAGGACACTGATTTGTCTGATGCTTGGTGCCTAGATTGGCTGATCCTAGGATTGTTACTTTCAGTGTGTTCAGAATCAAAGTAATCTCTGCCCCAGCCCTTCTCACCAAGACACAACCACGAGTGACACCGTGTGCACTTGGTTTAAACTGAGCCTGCTGGATGGGAGAGAGGAGATTGGTACACACAAAGCAGTGGAGGGGAGTGGAGGCGTCTGACTGGGTAGTAAGACAGGAAGCAAAAGTAAGGGAGTATGTAGTCCACTTATCTTTTATTGTGGAGCATAATTTCTCCCACTTGAGGAGTACTGTTAATTATGCTACTCTTGTTTCCCCCCACCCCTTGAGATCTGTGAAGTGCGGGGTTAAGCATGCAGTTGATGACAGATCTGACTGGAACCTGCCCTTTTTTGGTTGTTATAGCTCCTTTTGCTAATCTATATTCAGTAGATTGAGGTCCTGCGAAATACTGTTATGTACAAGCAGTAGCATATGAGACAGAATGTAATAATATGGATTGGTTGAGGGAGGACTCATTTTTTCGTGCTTTCAAGAACTTTTGCTTGATGGAAATACCCAGGAATATATATCAACATAAACATATATGTTTGTTTGACAACTTCTGCATTAGAAAACCAGCTAGAATTTCACACCTATTTAACATCCCTTAAATACAGAGAACAAGCAAAATGAATCTCCATCAGAGAGGAAATTATACTAATAGTGTTTTAATTAAGTAGCAAGCTTCACCATTCAGCTAGACTAAATCAGTGTTTTCAGAGATGTCCCAATAAAGAGGTTGTCCAAATTAAATGTCTCCCAATTAAGTAAAGAATATCATAATTGTATGTTATACTTCTATAATACCTTTCATCCCAAATCACTTTAAAATTCTGTATGGGCAGCACCACTGAACTGTAGTGGCATTTGGATGAAAGCATTCAACAGACAACTGTCACAGAAATACAAAGAGGGAAAATGAATACTGGCATTAGCAAGTTTACTTTATAGTCATTACACCAAACAATTTCCCTAATGCATCTAGGGTGTTGATATGACGTTCAGGAAGCTGAATCAGTCTAATGCAGATTTTCTGAGTTCTAAAAATGCCAACATGCAGATTCTTCATTTACCAAAATGCATCGCCCTGTCATTGTCTGGTGAGAAAAAGAATAATGGTTCTTTTGAGGGTTCACTCTCTTGGAGGCAGGGAGAGGGGAGGTGACCGGGAGTGGGGCAAGGCCTTACCTGAGCTTATGGGTGGGCTGGAGGGGTGAAAATATGCTGTTGGCCCCTGCACACCAGTGAGAGGGTATATAAGACTTATTCCTCCAGTGACTGCCTGCAGGGATGAAGTCAGGAGCAAGAAGGATGAGTCTGAAGTAAAACCCAAGCAGTGGTCCATGTTGGCAACTGCCAGTTCTTCCAGTCACTCAGGGTGTGAGGTAGGTGGGATTTGACAGTTGGTGGTGGAAGCCAACAAGGAGGCCATTCAGGCACATCTAAAACTCTGGAACATTGGTTCTTGACCAGTTTTGTCTAGCACCTTGAACATTCAGGTGTATGGCGGGTTTGTGGAGGAATTTACTCAACTCCACTAGAGGGCAGGGGACTTCTCAGAATTTGACACTACAGTCTATCCAGCCTGATACACGTTCAGCAAGGAAGGATTCAGATTGGGCTTTGGAATTTAGGGATTTACAATGAGAAGATGAGATCTGACACCCTGACTCTGAATGTCAAAAAAACAATTTTGGGATGGTGAAGTGAGTCAGAGTACTACAAGAGTGTGAGAAGACTGTGGTTTGCCCACTCAAAGAATTACAGACTTGCCTAGTGGTGAGGCTACTGGTGCCAGGCCGCTCTTTTCTCACAGGGCAGAGCATTACCTGAGGAACAGAAATTTCAGTTCATGATAATGTCAAAGAGTGTGTATTGTTGAGGTTCCCTATGTGAAGTGGGATATCATTTGTTCAGGACTGGAATGGATACATCCACAGCACAGCTTGGTATGTGAGCTAAATGAGTTATGGCTGTCAGTGGTGGCATCTGAATGCAAACAAGGGTATGGAGGCCCCTGTTGTGAAGATAATTCAGTGGTATTAATATGATAAACTCTTCTTGTTTATCCCTTCCTTCAGTGGGCTCAGAGATAAGGCAACTCTGAGTTGGCATGCATTGGCACTTAGCCATGTGGCCCCTCTTCTGTTTATTGGCCAGAGAGGGCCCAATCAATGGATCAGTGTACAACTGAGGGAAACAATTATGGTCACAGGCATTCAAACTCATACGTGTATGTGAGGCCCTCGATTAAGAATCAGAATCCAATAGTGTGAATGTGCTAATTTTGCTGTCTATCCAATATTCAGGAGCATGGAAATGGGCCATGAGAACTGGTGTCTGGCTCTATGGGCACATTATTGTTTACTGGAACTACTGGTGGGCAGCAAGTTTCTCTCGGGCTCACAGCTGTGCTTTGGCAAAAGAGGCAGACTCTGGGATCAGTTGATGCCCCTCTTACACTCTGTGGCAGCCAGGAAGCAGCCACCTTAAATTATTATCATGTACCTGAGTGAAAATGATTTTGGATTTTGTAGGGGGGCTTACTTCACCATCAGGGAAAAGTAAGATTCAGGGCACATCCAGAATCTGCAACTGTAAACTGGTCTGATGGTACAGCAGAGCGTATGGTGGGGAACTGTCAGGCACCCACAGATTGGCAAGGCCAGAAGATATGGGAATCAGAGTGTGATTCCATTTGTACAGGAACAAATATCACAGTTAGCACCTGAGTTATTCAGGGATGAAAGAGTACACCTCTCCAACTAGGGTTTGGTTATATTTTTGGCTGATGGATATTGTTAACTATGTGGGAATTTGGCTGGGGCTGGAAGGAGGGTAGGGCTTCTTTGTGGTAGGGCCCAGTGCAGGTATGTGTTTCATATGTGTCCGGTTTCCTGATAAACTGGAATTGGAAATGGACTGAGGGGAAGGCATCCCCTCAAGAAGCTGGGGAAATGGGTTGAGGGTCCTAATGTCTGTTAAAATGAAGAGACAACCCCCTTTCCCAGGCACCTTGTATCCCCCTCATATGAAGGGATAGGAGTGGGGTCCAAGCAGTTGTCTGGGACTGGGTGTAGAGAGGAGGGGGGATAACAGCATCTCTCCCCAGACAGAAATGATTAAGCAAGGAAGGATGACCTGCTGTGTAAGTTATTGCTAGGGCGTTCCCAGATGAGTTAAGCTGATAAAACTGTGGCCTAATTAAACCACATTCCTTGCATCTTGTCCTCCTTCCCCTTTGTCTGAGACAATACCTTACAATTTGCCAAAGATACTGATACTCATCAAGACCAACAGATAAAATTAAAATTTGATTTTCTAGGCTAAGCAGTTTGGAGTTACTATGAGCCACAAACAAACCAAAATCAAACTGACCAACCAACCACCCATCCCCCAATGAAAATTCTCTCCCCAGCTCCCACTGCCACAAATTCAAATACTTAGAAACATGTAAAGGAAATGAAAAATAACTTTTAAATAGTCATATTTCTCAAACATCTAGTCTGATTTAGCTCATGCTCTCTAGAACAATTCTGGTATAGGAGAGAACAAAAGCTTGGTAGAAGAACACACCTATTACATTTCCCGTGGGTTCATTTAGATTGGGCAAAATTAGGAGCGAGGGTGGGTAAAATCATGTTTGTAACAGAAGTGAGATTAAACCTTAATTATGGAGTGACTATCATAGCTCCATTATATACAATATAGTACATATACACATCTTACCCATTGAGCCAAATACAAGTTTTTTTCTTTTATTTCTTTTTTTCTGAAAGATGATAAAACTAGCACTTCTTATATTTTTCCAGTATAATTTTATTTTTTTTCAAATGATGATGACCATTTTAATATAAGCTAACTGTTATTTAATGGTAATGTGATAAAAGCTGTATGAAAAAGCTAGCACATCCTCCAAAATTTGTGCAGATATATTTGTGCACAGTAAATATAAAGGGATAAAAATGGGTTAACAGCAGCTCAAGAAAATAATTCAATAACTGTTCCTCTGACGTTTTAATTTGCAGCTTTGACCATCATCAGACGGATAAATTAATGTGTAGCAGCTGTGGACAAGTATCCAAGTTTGAGGCCTAAATATCTTTTTCAGAGAGATGTGTTGAAAGTTAAACGGGCTCATCAGAGCCATGTTAAGTACATGAGCGTTTTTGGTGTTTCTTTGCAGTGTTACAGCTTTGCTCCAAAAACAACACCATGAGATTACATGATGAGACACTCTTTAAACAGCCAAGGCACACAGAAACACTGTCAGAATTACGAGGGTGCTCTTGCAGAGGACTTTTATGAAGTAACATGAGTAATTGGATGTAAAAGTTGCCAACATCCACAGTACTAACAATGTCTGTGGTGCAGTATTTGAAGAATGCAGTGGCAAACTTTTAAATTATGGTTATCCTTCTGCAATGTTATTTTGTTCAAAAATAGCAAACGTTAAATGTTCCTACAGTTTTTCTTTCTTCTATTGCAACTGGCCTGAACTGAGCTGAAAATAACTTAGTGCTGAGAAATTTTACAAAATTATAGTGCTGCCCATCATTGTCACTTTAGTTTAGGGTCTACTAAAGCTTTCATGATGTGCACTTCTTTTGAGGGGGCTTATACGATAATTTGGACATAATAGTGTAGAAAATTATGATCCAGAGTCTGGTCCCCTGTTTCAGCTCCTCTGCACTACTCCAGTGGCACACAGGCCATAAATCTGCCCTAACAGGGCAGCAGGAGACTTCCCCAACCTGGGCAAATCCTCAAGTGAAATGAAGCTGGCATAGCCAGCTCTATATTGCTTCATATAAGAAGAAAACCAGGGACTTAGTTTGTGTGTCTGACTAGTGTAATGGCTCCTTGAGGAGCTGTTACAACCAGTAAGTTATAGGTAAGGATTGGAGGAGCACCCCAAGGTGGCCTGCAGTCACCTTCTCCACTTTGGGCCCTATACATAGCAGTGGAGGCAGTATCCAAGGATAAGTCCTAATACCGCTTATTAAAAAGACTATATTACATATGAAGAAAACATCTACCTGATTCAGCATTTCAAAAGAATTATCCAAAAGAATCTGAAAGCCTTGAAATATTTTCAGTGTGCTTTCTGGCATTTACCAAATGATTTGCTATTTCTCGAGTAAGCCTCCTTCAGTCCTACAGAAATATAGCAATAACCAACATTAGAATGTGTATTTGATGCTAGAGCTTTTAACATAATTCCAAGTACTGGCCACTTGGAGAAACTGCAGACATGCCCAGAAAAAGCTTAATAATGGTGATAAGCTATATATGATGGGCACAGTGGGTGGAGCACATATAGAATCAGATCAGTTGCAAGCATTCAGTGTCCAGCATTTGGATGTTTACCGTTTGAATCAGAATCATTGCTACAATTATTTGAGACCATGTATTCAAAAAGTAGTCTCCACTTATGTGTCCACAACTTAGGGCTTATTGTGCAAAGTCTATCGCAGTATCTATGGAAACATATCAGTTGTGCATATAAGTGTTTGTTAGTGCTTGAAAAATACTTATGCAGGTTGAAGTCTCTTTGAAAATTTGTCCCTGGATGTCATAACTATCAATCATATACAGTGTATATATATCTGTGCATAAAAGAATGAATGTTTAGTTGTTATTTATTATACTTTTTCTGGGGATGGTGTAATGTAATAGACAGAATGGCAAATAATGGATAAAATGAGAAAAGATCACTTTGTACTGTTTGACACAATGAAAGTTTGTATAGTTATACCAATAAATCTGTTAAATGCAGAGAATTCCTTTGCTTGGGTATTATATTATGAATTCAGTAGCACACTCCTTTATTTGACAGCTGGTAGAAAAACTTGAATTCTGATTATTAACCACCTTTCCCCAGTCTATCATTAGTGTCAGTGGGTGCGGTCCAAGGAGTTTTCTTTTGGCATGTATAATACGTTAACATATTAACTGACTGCTCATGTACTAGGAGGAGGAATACAAGCCAGGGAAGACATTTTATGCCAATTCTAAAGACACTAAAAATAAACTCATGCTACTTAATAACTTAGACAACTTGGTAAATGTCTGATTTCTCCTATCTTTGAAGTGCTATATTAGCACTTAGAGTTTAAAGACGGTTCTTTCACTAGACAATTACATGGAGGAACGATAGTATGGCTATGGGATGTTTACAGCAGACAGATCATGTCACTAAACTTGGTCCTGCTTTGAGCAGGGGGTTGGACTAGATGACCTCCTGAGGTCCCTTCCAACCCTGATCTATGATTCTATGAAACTCATGTCAGGTTTAACAATACTATGAAAGCAAACAATATCAGCATGTCTGGCTAAAAAATATGATCAACTATAAATGAAGTCAGGGAACACTGACACCTGTCATCTGGTAGGAGTACAACTGTTTGTAACCTTGATGCAAATCAGGTTGTGGGGCCAAAAAAAGACCAGTTTCTAACCAGTACTCCTGTATATCATGCCCTTATTACAAATCATACTAGATATTGTGTAAAGTACACCACCTTAAGCTACATGACAGCATGCTATGGTTTAATCACCAGCAAATTGCTTGATGAAAATTACTATGGGCTTGTAGTGCCCCTCACTCTCCCAGTCGGAAGGACTCCATTCTGCTTAGTCCTGTGGGACCAGGACCAGAGTCTGTAAGACAGACAAACAGTCAAGACCAGGCTTTAACCTGGACTGGGGTAGCTCAGGTAGTCAACCCTTAATTACAGTCTATTGGGGCTGTCTGGGGCCTGGGCAGAACAAAGGCAGCTAGCAAGCAAACAGACTTTCAGGGCTGGCTTTGGGCTGGGCAGGGCTCAGGTGGCTAGCAAGCAAACAGTCTTTCAGGGTGAGTGGTGAAGGGGCTCCTATCCTGGCCTAGAACCTCCTTGCACCATATAGGGGGTCAGCCACCCGGGGTGGGATGGCAGGGGGATGCGGGCCCACTCTACTCTACCGCATCCCAGCCCAGGGCCCTGACAGGGGTAGGATTGGCTGCCCCTGTGTCAGTGGGGATCCAGCTGCAACGTGCCGTCTGAGCTACGCCGGGCTCAGCAGATGCCTGCTCCGTGGCTGTCTCTGGGCTACTTCCTGCTTCCCCGGGGTTTGGTACCTGTGGCCTCCAGGCCTCTTCCGGTTCTTCGAGGTAAACAGCAGTGGGTACTCCTGGCCAGTCCTTGTCCACACCTGGGGATTGGGAACAGCCAAGGGCAGGTTCCTCTCGGGGCCTCTGGAAAACAGGCCGAGCATCTTCCTCCATTGCAGACTCTCCCCCAACTGAGCTGCAGGACCGGCCTTTTATACTTCTGGCCCTGCACTCGTCCTTCTGGCGAGGGGAGCAGATGATCTAGGCTCCGCCCTCTCAGGGGTGGGTAATGCTCCCTCACTCTTCTGGTCAGTGGGAGGCCACTCAGTCTCACTACACCCCACCCAAGTCCATCTCTGGGAATGCGGAGATGGCACCCTCCTTCTCCCCCTGGCAAGAGAAAAAGTCTGCATTAACATGGTCCTTACTAGCTCGACACCGAACTGTGAAGGCATATGGCTGTAGTGTTAGGTACCAACGCCTAATCTGGGGGTTTGTTTCCTTTGCCTTTTGTAGCCACTTCAGCGGTGCATGGTCAGTCACTAGCATGAAGGGGCCACCTACCAGATAATATCCTAAGGCATCCACCATCCACTTGATGGCTAGTGCTTCCTTCTCAACCACCACATAATTTTACTCTTGGGGGAACAGTTTATGGCTGCTATATAATATAGGGTGTTCTCCACTGACCTCTTGTGACAGGACTGCCCCCAAGCCCACCTCCGAGGTGTCAGTCTGCAGCAGGTCTCCCTGTCAAAATCAGGGCTGAAGAGCACTGGCTCCTAGCATAGATGGTCCTTGAGAGTTTGGAAGGCCTGTTGGCATTCATTTGTCTATCGTACCTGCCGAGGGCAGTTCTTCTTTAGGAGGTCTGTCAGTGGGGCTGCGGTTGAGGTGAACCCAGGGACAAAGCGGCAGTAGTAGCCCGCCAGCCCCAGGAATTGCCACACCTGTTTCTTTGTTGTTGGGGCTTCATAAGCCTGTAATGCCTGGACCTTCCCCACCAAAGGTCATACTTGCCCTCGCCCGAGGATATATCCCAAGTATGTGGTCTTTTGCCAGCCAATTTTTTATTTCTTGGGGTTGGTGATCAGCCTGGCATCCCTCAGGACCCGTAGGATGGCGGCGACCTGGTTGAGGTGATCCTCCCATCGGCAGCTGTAAATCACCACATCATCAAGGTATGCCGCTGCATAGGCTTTGTGTGGCTGCAGAACCCAATCCATCGGCCTCTGGAAGGTAGCGGGTACCCCATGAAGGCCGAAAGGCATTTGGGTAAACTGATACAACCCAGTGGGGGTAGCAAAGGTGGTCTTCTCCCGAGTGCTCAGGCTGAAGGGGATTTGCCAGTACCCCTTTGTAAGATCCAGGGTACTGATGTACTGAGCATCTCCCAGGTGGTCCAGCAGCTCGTCAATCCACGGTATGGGGTAGGTGTCAAATTTCAAAATGTTATTGACTCTCCTAAAGTCAATGCAAAAGCAGACCATCCCGTCTGGTTTCAGGACCAAGACGATGGGGCTACGCCAGTCACTTTGTGACCTTTCAATCACCCCCAACTCCAGCATGGTCTGCATCTCCTTTTCCACGATTTCCAACATGCAGCATGGAAATGGTCTGGTTGTCTCTCGTACGACCTCCCCTTATGCTGCACTAGGGGGGTTTGTCCGGGTCTCACCATAAACATCTTAGAGAAGGACCTTACCAGCTCCTTGGCCTGCTTCTCTTGTTCTTCAGTCAAGGTATCCCCCAACTGCGGCTCTTCTGGGTTGATGGGAATTGGTAATTTAGGTCCCAGTTTGGGCTTGGGGCAGTATGGAGTGATCAAGAGCACCTTCCGTTCTCGTCAGGCCTTCAACAAGTTAACGTGATAGATTTGCTTTTTCTTCTTTCAGTTGGGTTGGGAAACTTCGTAGGTGACTGGCCCAACTTGATGAATAACCTCATAAGGTCCCTGCCACTGGGCTAGCAGCTTAGACTCCTCCAACGGGAGGAGTAGCAACACCCTTTTGCCTGGTGCAAAGTTCCTTCCATGGGACCCCTTATTGTAGGTTCACTTTTGGTCTTTCTGTGCTCTCTGTACATTTTCTTTTGCAGGTCCCCCATCCGGGTTAGTTGTTCCTGCACTGCAGGACATACTGGGGGAGGTTGTGCAATGGGGATGGGGTTTGCTCCCAGTTCTCCTGCATGAGGTCGAGTAACCCCTTTGGCTGTCGGCCATATAGTAGTTCGAAGGGGGAGAACTTAGTCCAAGATTGAGGGACTTCCTGGAGGGCCAGTGACAGGGGTGGAATCAGCTGATCCCACTGGCACATCTCTTTGGGGGGGACCTTCGTAACATGTCCTTCAATGCACAATTAAAGCACTCCACCAGCCCATCCATCTGAGTTTGGTAGATGGATGTTTGTAATTTCTTTATCTCCAAGAGGTCGCAGTTTTTTCCCACCAAAGTTTAATGTTTGTATGTTCCACATAAAACCTATCTTTGATCAAAAAGATATTTGAAATGTTAGCTTCTGGAATTCTGAATGAAAATGGGCCCATTTTCATACAACACATGTCTACTTTCACATGCACAGCCCCCTTCCCTCCCCCAACACACATCCCACAACTCTTTAGTGTGGACATCTGTGAAATTAAACCATTTTTGTGAAATCACAAAATGACAATTTGAGGGTTTCCTTTAAATTGCAAATTTCACATATTTCTAGTTCATCCTGGTTGCATGCACTGGAAAAATGTGATATGCATGAGGAATTGTTTATAGTGACACAAGTTCCCCAAGGCAAGCAGGAGTAATGAGATGAAATTAAGAAAGAAAATCTTGGTTGAATATCAGAAAAAAATCATAAGTGGCCCAAATCACCCTTCTCTGTTTTAATGTCTCCATGACACGGCTTGGGGGTGAGGGGAGGAACCGAGGGAAGAAAAACATTTTATAGTGAAATCTAGGTATAAGGTGGCTCTATCTGGACCTTTAACTACATTTGAGAAGTTGACCCAGGAGCAAACTAGAAAAAAAGGTTTAATTCCTAAGATATATAGAATTTCGATTGAAAAAGATGTTAATAGGAAAACATCCCAGATGAAAAGATGGGAAAGGGATTTGGACAATGGAATTGATCTAGAGGAGTAGGTCTCTACATGGAAAAGATTTTTTGTAATTACTTGTATTGAGGACATTTGAGTCAGGTTAAAATCCATCATATTTTTGTCATTAGGAGGCACTTTGTTGGAAAGGTTGTGGGGAAACGGGAACATACCTGCACTTGTGGCAGCATGTCCAAGAATTAGACTGTTCTCAGAGGAAATTATTTAAAAGTTTCATGTTATAACACAATGCCATCATCACAGAGACCCCCTGGCCTGCTTCCTTAATGCTCTAGTAAAGGATCTACATTTTAAACAGAACAAATTAACCTTGTTTTTATTGTTAGCAACAAGACATTGTACTCATATTTTTTGGAAAATGTGACTGTGGTATAGTAAAATATTGACTGTCCTGGGTAATGGAAAAGCTTTCCCACCAAGTATGGTCACAAAAGAAGACAGGTATTTTCAAATTGAGTCATGCTTTTTAGCATACACAGAAAAGGAGGGGTCCCCAAACAGCAAGCCAGAATCTTTAGCCAGGTTCTTTGAATATTAACGTGATGCTGAGTAAGCAATATATGATGTAGTATGTTAACATTTTCTTGTAAATTTGCCTTAATAAATATTTTAAAATAAAATAAATTGTTTTAAAATAGATTCTGTAGATTAAAATAATATAGTTTGTTCCTGCCACTAGCCCCATGATACATACAGTTTTGCACCCAGCACTCAGATTTCAAGGCAGGGCTATCCACTCCATAGATCTTTCCTTATTCCTGTGGCTCATTGGCAAAGTGAACCATGGTTCCAATGGGGCCATGCTACCAAGAAATCTACAGTCAGTTCCTGCTCCAAGGCCCTACCCCTGTTAAGGAGTTTCCCAGCATGATGTGGGATCACACAAAAGTTAAATCAGCATCAGGATATATTAACTTTACTCTGACTTTTCCTCAGGGCTTGAGATGACAGTGATGCCCTTTCCAGCACCATTCTATCCATCTGGGACATAGGGGGACAATATCATTAAGGTGGATGAATTCCCGCTCCCCTCCCTCTCAGTGCAGGTTCCAAGGATGGCATCCTCCACGGATCTTTGACTGGAGTCCCCATCAGACCCAGAGAGAGCTGTAAGACTGTGGGTTATTATTAATAGCTGTATTGCTGTAGTGGCTAGAGTTGGACACTGGGGCTCCAGCAGGTTAGGAACCATAATCTCCTTGAAGAAGTGGTGTGAGCCCTTTGGGACAGGAAACTGTGTAGTGAACAAAGCACTAGCAAATGACTGAAAAAAATTATCCAGCAGTGGTAAGGAATGGACCAGGTGATCTAGCAGGCCATTTTCCTTTTTCATTTCTATGAATATTATATACAGTAGTAAAGTAAAATTTATTAGAAATATGTGGTGATGCTAATCAAGTACAAATTGCAGGAGAGTCAGGAAAATTTCAATTTTTGAAACTTTCATATTCACAGAGCTGGCAGAAAGACAAGAATGGTAGAGCAAGTTGCATTATTTTAATATACATTGTTTCCCTAAAGTGTAAAGAGTTAATCTTATCATACTGCACATGGTTGAATTTATAAAAGATAAAAGTCACAAACAAGTAATGCACAGTTACTTGTTACATATTCTTCCCATTACAGCTGACAGGTTCATTAATCATACAGTGTATTTTACTATTAGAAGCTGTAAAGAAGATCAAATCTCTTGTAATTTTTCTTCTCCTCTTTCATTTGATAAGTGTGTTGTTTCACTGTGCAGATAAAATATGGTGTCAGTCACAAACAGTCCCAGGAGGCTTGCACATCTTCAGTGAGAAAATTCATTCCTATTTGCAATGTAAAATTCCATGGAAAATGCATCATTCCCTTTTAACTTGACCGACACATTAAGTTAAATGCTTATGCTTGGGTATTCAGATGAGAGGTCATCTGGAATGAAGTGCCTGTGGAAATGAGCAACGCTTAGGTAATAGAAATATTGCTTAATGCCGTTGAAAGCATTAGGTATGAATACTACTATTCATAACATAACATTGATCCACAATTAAGGCCCCATGAAAATTATAGAGAAAGTTGACACATTTCGAGAGCTGATCTTGTTAAATGGGGCAAGTTTTACAGTTTGTCATGACTTGTCAATGAAGAACATGAGAACACGGATTAGATTCAGGACTATATACTGATAAAGAAACTGATTCTAAGATACTAAATTTCAAAGAGAGTGATTAACACAAATGACCACCTGTGCTGAAGGCCCATATTTCTCCAGTGGAAATTAAGCAAGTCTTGTCCTTTAGGCATTTTGGATGACTTCTTCCTAATCAGAACCTTTTCATAGATAAAAAAAAAGTAGCTATGCTACACTCCTACTTCAAAAATAAATTAAAAAAACTGCAGGAAATAAATACAATTCAACCCTTTACCTAAGATAACTAAAATCAGACTAAAATAATGCCACTGCACAAAAACTTTTCCAGAATCTAAATTAGTACATTTTTAATGCAATAAAGTCTTGGTGTTCTTCTTAGGTAAATATTAATTCTTAGATTCTTTTGATTTGTGTGATACTAATGTATACATGGTCTGTTTTATGATAAGATTTCTACATCCTATGTTCACTTATATTTTAAATATAAACTGAAAAATTTTAATCAGTCACAAATCAGTGATACCATGATCTGGGCTTGCATTACACTAGTTTTCCACAAAACCTTCCTTGAGAATTAGGGAATGTAAGAAGTTCTTTGATTCAAATACAAAAGCATATGCTGCATACTTTAAGAGAGAGACAACCTATGGGCTAGGTCAGATAATGTGTTTGTGAATTGGTTTTTCATCCTTACAAAATACAGTTAGGGCTGTCAATCTAGCTTCCAATGGATATTTTATCATGATATAAGATCACCACCTGATTTACTCTTTTAGCATGGCAGCTCACTGGAAATGGTTGTGGTGTTGCAGATGGCGCATTGGTTGAAAAGTGTGAGAAAACCATGTTGGTGTCACATCTGGCCACACCATGCTTGACTGTAGACAGTACTAGAGTCCCTTACTTTCATGAATACTAAAATGCACACTATTAGTCCCCTCCCCCTGCTTAAAAATATGTACAATCCTTAAATCTGGCAGCACAAAAAGGGTCAAAATTGTAACAGATATTTCCTGCGAGGAATCCCCCAATGTAGAGGCTTCCACAGTCAACACAGAACTGGCTATACTGGATCTCTGCCACCACCTTATAAAGTTCGCAGCACAGGAGATAATTCAAAGGCATGTTAGGAGAAGCACGTATGATTCGAGAGCTGCTTCACAATGGCCTCTGTGGGGCTGTTGCGGCTGACCATAGGGCTGTTTTAATTTACAGTAAGAGCTGAAGTGGCTTCTGGTCAGTGTCTGCATAATGGGAGGTGTAGAGGTGACAAAGCTACCCTTATACATCCCCTCACCCCGTTCCTTCACTGAATGGAGCTCAGGAGATGGGGAATTGGGACGAATGTGTTCATGATTATGAGGTGGGCAGTACAAGCTTGATGTTGTCTTTTGATTTGGGCTTTGTAAACAATGTGACAAGTAAGTGCAGAATTGTCACTTAGCCATCTGAACTGGTTATTGAAAGGAAAATTTCTTGTTCTGGGAATTATGAATATACACAGTTTGGAACTATGTTGACTTACATAACCTGAAGGTCTGGCTCATATTAATCTACAGTATATATAGATTTATTCATGACTTTTCTGTGTTAAAAAAAATCAAATGGGCTGAGAAGTGATACTTCTTCCTTGTCTTCTATACTAGTGTATACTTTTAGGTTTATTTGTCTCTGTTGGAAGATAGAGACCATAAGACTGCATCATTTACACATGTCTGGTTTCACAGGCACAATTCTCCTTGATAAATATCCTGCTGGTGAGTTGTAATTCTATTTTTCTTGACTTCATAAAAAAATTTCAAGGGAAAACCCACACAGACAGCATTGAACATTTCTGTTGTGGAAAAATTCACCCACCCATCAGTTTGATCAGAGACTCAGCCTGAGGCCCGTTTCTTGACGAACACAACACATGGAACTGCTCCCCTGATGTTAAGCACACAGCAGCTTTTAAAGCTTAAAATTGCAAACAAATTACACACAGTTAAGTAATGATTATCCATATTAGGAATTAAGTTACAAACTTAGGTAATAACAACCTTATTAGGAATTAGAGAGTTAGTCTGTTGGTTCTTTCCATCATTCTTTCGTAACCTCCCCCCCAGTATGGGTGCAATTTGAGTTATGGTCTTTTTCGGTACTTTCCAGCCATCTGTTGCAACCTTGCCTAGGATGGGGGCAATGTGAATAGAGGGCTTTTTGGTGGTTTTCAACGCTGTTGCAACCTTGCCTTTTATGGGTGCTTATTACACAATTGTCCTTTTATGGAGTCCAGTTATACAGTGGGGTAGTTACACAAATGGAGTAGGAGGAGGTATGGTCTATGATTGATTTACACTTATATGTTACCTTATTGCTTCACACAAGCGGCGATTATATTTTAACAGCAGTAGGCACATATTGCAAATTGTTCCTATTTTGGGGGCTTTTCATCGCTCACTCTCTGCCCCTCCCATTCCTGACTGCCTTTGTCAGGGAGCACAATACTTAGCTTAGCTCAGCTTTTGGGCCTGCTAGCTGCAAGGCAGGCCCAGACCAAGTAAGGAAAAGCCTAGATCATCAGGGCTACCCTAATTTTCCATCACACTTCCATGTAAGTTGCCTGTATAAATAAATGGGGCATGGGGTTTTAACAAAATGTTCATCAACAATTACTACATACTACTAAATATAAGTTGTATTAAATACAGTATAGTTACAGTAAATAAGAGGTCAAATCTCAGGACTAGCATGGTAACTAGCCTGATAATAAAGGTTGGAAGAGTTCAAACACTATGCTCGCAGGGTTACTGTCCACAAAGGGATTTAGGCACCTAGATGACACATTATATACCTAAATCCAAAAGTTAGATCTTCAAAATCCTCGCTCAGCTGCTGCCTCACCCTGTAGTCATCTAAAGTACTCACAGTGCCTAAAAATCTGCCAGTGAACATTCACACAGCCATCTTAGGTCTGACACCCAGCGCCTAGCTCATAATCTACCAGGCCAAACTTTGTTCGCAGTTATACGTGTGCAAAATCTACTGAATTCAATGGATTTGCACAGACAGAGCAGAACTCAGCATATAGTCGTAAACTCTTGGTAGAAGAAGGGAATCTCAAATACCTCACTGTTATGGAGAACTAGAAATATGGACTAAGAACCTCCACAACTTTACCCAATACTGTGTGTGTGCAAATTTTACCAAGTAGTGTGCTTTATCATTCATATAGGATATTCAAGTGATGTAATGAATAAAACAAGTGCTACTATATATTAACTGATAAAAGAACAAGAAAATATGGGACATGAAAGACAACTTCCAGAACACACACATTATAGTATCTGGAAGATTTTTAACTCATCTATAATAGCATGGATAACTGTACCACAGCCTATGTAAAACCTTTTAGATCTTGAGTGATTATAGAACAGCTTATGAATCATAGATTTATTTCTATCTGGAAGCTGGCCTTTTCTTGGTATGTACTGTCTGGTTAAAGTTATAGTACCTAATCTACTTTTTGTTAATCATTGTAAAAACCTCTGGAATCTTGACCTAAGCTAATTAAAATGGATCATTTTTATTGGCAAGACTTCTTTTAAGACATTCTGTTAAGGAAATTCCAGCAACCATTGTTCAGGAATGATTTGCATAATATGTTAATACAGTAGTTTTAATCTTGTCTTGGGAAGCACATTGTTAGAATGTCATGAGCTCAATATCAAGAATTGCCTAAGGTGCAGGAATCCTATGAGCCAAAACATGAGCACTGAAAGCTAAAATCTGGATTAACAATTAAGGTGGCTTGGGGGGTGGGGGGTGCAGGTGGAAATTGTCTTCCTATTGTGTGAACAATTTGTAATTTTTTTTCGGTATGATCAGAAGAAGGATAGCTTCCTAGTTTCAGAATTGTGTGGTTGTTATGGAATAGCAGGTGTAAATTCAGTGCTAGGTTATTTAGTGGCCTGACATATTCATTAATTCTTTTTTCTCCTGGCTATTAAAAAAAATCTTACTTGATCCATTGTGATTTTCTCAGTCAGAATTACATCATCAGGGAAGCTCTTTTAGTTAGGGTTCTTTTAGCTGGATAGGAAGTGAAGCACTTTACTTTGGCATCCCCTGTAATGGTGGAAAAATTTCAAGCTGTATCATTAATGAAGAGGAAACTCTCAAGTTCAAAAAAAAAAGTTGAAACAAAGGAGACATTTTTGCTGACCTTCTCTACCATAACTGTAGTGTCCTTCCTTCACAAACCCCCTTTACTTTGATTGCTCTGCTTGAGACTCAATAAGGAAGCATGCTAGCCATCAACAATTAAGGACAGCACTTGTATTAATCAAATATCAGGCTCTGGGGTTTCTAAGCCACTTAGAGTTAATATACTTCTCAGACGAACCATTTGTTATTGATCACTCACAACAGCATATATAACTGGTAAACATAAGCAACGGCAAGTCTGTGTTTCTACTGTTTTAGAATAGATAGTATTGAACTAACCCAAAAGTCACATTTGAATTAAATCTATTTGGACCTATGGGTTGTTTAGGAGGGATTCACTCCTCACTATCATGAGGCATCTGGCAATCATTGGTTTTCAACTGTTGTTCATTCCTTTGTCATACTATGGATTCCTTGGAATCCTTCTATTCTTCCAAAATTTAACTGTATAACTTACAACTAAGGGATCTCTCTCACATACTTAAAAAGGGCTCAGATTTAACTCTTCATTTCCTGACTTGGCTGTTTGATTTCTGAAATTCAACACTGCATTAATGCTGGTTTCTTTTCATGTAACTTTCCTACTTTTTCCAAGTAAAGAGGAAAAAGTAGATTTGTGCTAATTGCCTTTCAGAATATACAAGTTCAGCTGGCTTCACCAGCAAGTTGCTTGATCTGGAGTTATTTAACTAGAATCCTCCTTAACCCAAATGACCTTGTCTTCCACTGAAGCCTCCTGAAATCAATTATAACTGAGGATGAAATCTACAAATCCTATCTCATCTTACAGGGATGCCACCAAATCATATTTCTCACTGAAAATTTTGTCCCAGCTACAAGCAACATCTAATACTACGATAGCTGAAGAAGACACAGAGAAAAGGTTATTCCAGAGTTGAAAAAGTCTTACACTGAAAGATTTAACAAGCTCAATCTGTTCACCTTATTAAAAAATAAATTAATTAATTAAATGAAGAGATGGCTTTATTAGTTCCTTCATTTATTCTTAGACTTGGACAATATAGCAGAATTTCAGGAATTTTTTCCCCCAGGACAATATTTTGCTGCTATCCTCAAAAGACTGTAAATATTTGCACAATATGTATGGTGTAGAACTATTTTATATGATCTGGTTCCATTTCAGTTTGATTCTTGAGTTCCTTTGTCTCCAGGCAGGCACTTTTATCATCATGCCATCCTAATGGACACTTAAGATGCCTTAAAATTATTTCTTGCCTCACCTTCAAAAGTTTTACTTTCTAAGGTAGTGTTGCCTACTACTTAGGTTTCTTACAATTTTATAGGAACATTTATCACTGGTTTGTGCCTTCTGCAGTTGTTCATCTCTGCACAAAGTGGGTGTATACATTACTACCTTTATAAATTCCCAGAGTATTCTAATTTGGTAGCATTTTACACTTTACACAAGTGTAAATGACTATACAGGGTGTTACACTGTGGAGAATCAGATCTATAAAAAGTACAGAATCTGACTAGTTCTATTGTTTTTAAAGAGTGGAGAAAACTAAATTAAATTGTGTTTGTGGGACTGCTGCATTCATAGCCCTCAGTAGACTCATCCTATCACTAAAAAATATGAACAAACCCCCAAACCTAACAAAACAAAACACCTTATTTCACTCACAGTTTCCCCCTGGGGACAGGAGCGGAAAAAGAAGGAATCATACATGACAGATGTTAGTAATGTTGCTTAATATAGTACTGGAAGGTGCGCAGATGCTATGGTGATGAGGGTGGGATAAGAACCATAGATAATAGAATAGCTATAATGTGAATCTTCCAGAGGTCAAGTTGTATGACTCTTTTAGGCATACAGAAAATGGAGCTGACTTTGGGGAGAGATTTTCAAGGGCACAAAGGGAGTTAATTGCATTTGCCTGTTCTGCATTTGAAACATTTCCCTTCCTCAATTCATTACATAGTACACTTTACTAAATATCTGTAATTTAAAGATTACTAATGCATATCCTCCTCTGAATGAATGATCCTGGCTCACTAGCTAGTAGTGATTGAAAATATGAATTGTGCATTATCTTTTCCCTTTTCCTACTGAGCAAATATATATATAGGATGTTGACTAACTGAGGAAAAATTAAGCTGGATGGTTTTGCCACTGCACATTTTTTTGAGAATGAGGTTGCCTATCTATAGAAAGGGAGATTACAGAGAAGCTACATTTTTGGGGAGAGAGAGAGAATCATGTTGTGATTTGTTTCATTTAGAGGGTGGAAAGAATTTTCTGTTCCAAATGTAAAAGCTGGACAGCCCTGGACTACAGCATCCAAGAAGGGCAAAGTTATTACAGTCTTTCAGTTGTAACTATAGAATGGGTTGTTTTGTATTATTCCCCATTCTTGTTACAATTGCTATCATGAGAATGGAGTCATAGTATAGCATTTTGTGTTCTCTTTGCAGTCTGTGTCCACAAGAATAAAACATGGAAGTCTGAAAGGTCAATCTTATCCATGATGCTATTCTTCTTTAACATTTTACATAGTCCTTATTTTGCTTGACTAGATTTTCCACTTTTTTCCTCCAAAGTTGTCGAGGTTGTTAAGAGGAGAAGAGAATGGCCAGCCAATCAAATCATAGAATGCAGCAATGGTAGAAGTAGTGCAATTTACTGCAGTCTTTCACAACTAGCATAAGAATTTTTAAATATTTTAATAATTCCTGTGACAAAGGTTGCAGATAGGAAAAAGAAGTCAGATAATGAAGCCATTCATCTGACCAATGATGATGATAATGAAAACCAGTGTGCACTTAAAGACCTTAGTCTCTGACTCTTACTAAAATAATCTTGTGGGATGCTGCTTAGAATCTGTATTTGGGACAGAGTTATGCAAACCTGCTCAAGTACAGTTTCAACAGGGTTCACAATTTTTTGTCAGACTCACTTTAAGGGTTTCAATGGCGCTTTTGAAAATCTCTTCCTATGTGGGTACATAGGCCCTGAAGTCTGAAAGGGTTTGGATTCAGGCAAACCCAATTTTCCCATGGCTGAGTTGTGTCATGAGTGGTTCATCTTTGGCAGGATCATGTCTGGTGATGCCAATTGACCGATTTGCCAGAATGGGAAGTTGGACATGCCTGAAATCTGATACACTAACAGGCCCCTGATCTCAAAGAGCCAGCTTTCCCATTTTAAAATTAGACAATAAATATAAAATAATACTGAAATAGCCTCTCTCCCTTAATATGAAGAAGAGAATACACACTTCTAGATCACTAGTCAAAATAGGAAACTAAATATATAGGTTTTGCTAATGACACGTAAATATCTTAGAAGAGATTAAGTTTATATCTACATAGTAAAGGAAACCTTGGCTACATTGGATATAAGTATGGCTGGCTAGAGAACCCAAAAAACTAAAAATAGAAAGTACAATAAGTTTACCTATATCACATTTCTGTGGGACGGTCACAGCTGTTAATTTAATGTTAGCTATTAATACTAAAGAGCTCTTTAATCCAGCAGAGAAAGGCATATGGCTGGAAGCTGAAGCTGGACAAATTTCAATTGCAAGTAAGCCACAATTTTTTTTAACAGTGAGGGCAATTAACCACTGGAACAAACTATTACGGGAAGTAGTGGATTCTCCATCTCTTCATATCTTCATATCAAGACTTCATGCCATTCTGGAAGTTGTGATATAGCTGAAAACGAGTTATATTTTGGTTAAATGTGGGTTGTTGAAATCAGTTCAGAGGTAACTGGGTGAAATTTAAGGACTTGCAATGTGCAGGGCTTCATCCTAGTTGATCTATCATCTCTTCTGGCCTTAAACACGGTAGATTCAACAGCATTATTATTTTGTATTCCAAGAAAAGATCCATGCAGAGATAGATGCACTAAGGTCATGGCTACACTGGCGCTTTACAGCGCTGCAACTTTCATGCTCAGGGGTGTGAAAAAAACACCCCCCTGAGCGCTGCAAGATACAGTGCTGTAAAGCCTCAGTATAAACAGTGCCGCGGCACTGGGAGCGCGGCTCCCAGTGCTGAAAGCTACACCCGTAGAGGATGTGGAGTACGTGCAGCGCTGAGAGCTGGCACTGCGACCACACTTGCACTTCAAAGCGCTGCCGCACTTGAAGTTGCAAGTGTAGTTGCAAGTATTGTACTTCACATTCCAGAAGTGAGCTCTGAACACTCCAGCAGCTACAATATTGCCTCTTTCAAAAATCTCCTTCAACCATGAACAGGTATACAGCTGAGGAAACTTTTGAAGCTCCACCTAAAGTTTTGAGCTAGACATACCAGCTGGTGTGTCTACTATAATAGATGAGAAATGACTAAATGTGTCAACATATTATATTAAGTCAATTTTAAAATGTTAATCCAATGCTAGGATAATAATTTAGTCTTTTCTTCCCTAAAAAGATGTATTCTATAGTCATGTTCTACCTGGGTCAACATATTAGAATTTGTTACTGTGTATGGACTATAGGGCCACTAAAATGTATTTCTTACAGTAGTTAGGAATTTCCAAAGATTCTTTGATATTCTTTTGTATGTTATTACATACTGACAAATAACCACTATACTGTATGAAGTAAGGCAACAGTACAACACACACTGGTGATTAAAATTCTGATTTTCATAATATACTTTCAGGCAAAAATTCAACAGCAGGTTGAGTACATCTATAGACTTAGTGTTAAGGAGTTTAATCAAGTATGATTTGGGCATTAATACAGAGACACACCTCTTCCTCGATATAACGCTGTCCTCGGGAGCCAAAAAATCTTACAGTGTTATAGGTGAAACCACATTATATCGAATTTGCTTTGATCTGCCAGAGTGTGCAGCCCCACCCCCCCAGAGCACTGCTTTACTGCGTTATATCCGAATTTGAGTTATATTGGGTCACGTTATATTGGGGTAGAGGTATATTTCCAAGAGAAAGCAAAATACTGTATGTATTTTTACTGTACATCTTCCAAAGTTGACTTATCTTCTGATTGCTAGTTCTGACCAAAATAATAAGAAACCAGGTACCTGTTGTCTTCATTGATGCACAGTATTGAATCTGAGGTTCAAATATGCACCTTAGTGCAAATGAGTTTTCACTGGTTGTTGTTGTGGTATATTGCTTTTGTGATTATAAAATAGCATGTTGGAAAGTATCAGATTCATAAGGACCTGGGATCCAGCAATTAAAAAGAGAAATAGTGAAGTTCAATTGCACCTACAGAATTAATTATTATTAATAATTTTATTAATCATTTTTCTTAGATATAGGATACACATTTATTTTTGTTTTCTGTCTCTCTGATGTTTATCTTTTTATCTTTGATTTCTGTCAGCTTTAATCCATATCATATTCATGCCTGAATTTCCTCTCTTTGGCATTAGATGTGATACTCTTCTTCAATAGCTCCATAGGAAATTCCCATTTTTTTCTGAAAGAGTGCTCAGTTTCCACCACTTTTCTCTACGGCCCTGGTTTTGCAAATACTTATGGATGTACATAACTTTATGCTTGTGAGTAGTCGTTTTGAACTCAGTAGGACTACTCATAAGGGTGATGTTATGCTGTCCACATGTTTCATGCAGGATCAGGACCTGTCTTTGCAATATATGAAATATCAAAGATCCAAAGTGTTTGGTTCCCCTTTCTAATTCAGCTGTTCTTCAAGCGAGAAATATCTGCTTTCCTACTGCCACATTAATCTAGACAACCTAGTAAGTGTGATTTCTTTTTAAATATATAAAACTATACAGCATTTCTTAAAAGATAGAACAGCAGGAAATACTGGCTTTTGATACTGGTACGATACGGTAAAACAGACAACCATAGTACAACATTAGTGGGAAATCATATGGAATATATAGACATACTAAAGACCAAATCAAAAGTCAGATAAGTCTGAGCTGTACTAAGAAGTAATCTTTTTTTAGTAGAGTTCCCCCCTCCATCTAATTTAATGTAAATATGCTGAATGACCTTTATTTCTCTACTTCTGAAGAGCAGCCCTTGAAATATAATATTAAGAAATCTGGTTTACATTATAAACTTTGGATTTCTGCTTTGGAGAGATTCTAGATTTGTTATATGAATGTAAAATCTGAGTCTACATAACAATTTCTCTCCTTACTGGCTCCATGGTAAAATCAACCAATCAGTCCCCTGAGTGGGTTTGGCCATGATATAAAGTGGGTCAAATAGGAAGTGGTGGGATTGAGGTGAAGATATGAAATAAAATGAACATGTATAAGCCCAGAAATTCAAGGTTATTAAATTGAAAAAAATACTATTAAGGATGTAATAGTCTCATAGGCAGATATAAAACACTGAAGGCCTGATTGCCATTTACATCAAGATCACTTGCATGTAATAGATACCTATTTTAAAGTACCTTTACATTATCAGAATAGTAATGACACAAAGGGCTATCAAGGAGAGATAGTTCAGTGGTTTGAGCACTGGCTTGCTAAACCCATGGTTATGAGCTCAGTCCCTGAGGGGGCTATTTGGGGAACTGGGGTAAAAAATCTGGGGATTGGTCCTGCTTTGATCAGGGAGTTAGACTAGATGACTTCCTGAGATCCCTTCCAACCCTAATATTCTATGGTATAAATCACAATCAGACCCTGGATATAATTAAGCAATATAATATGTACTGCAGACTTACAAGTATAATACTGTTTTACACCAGCAGGGATTTCTCACTGCGCTTGGTAGGACCCACTTTATATACTTTGTGTTATTAATTATTATTTAATATTTATACTATTATTATAGGCCCCAGAGGCCCCCGTTGGGATCAGGGTCTCATTGTGCTAGGTGTTGTACAAATTTTCAGCCCCAATCCTGCAAATATTTTGCATGTGAATAATATTATACATGTAATGAATCCCCATGAACTCTATTTGACTGCTCATGTGCATAAAGGACTCAAACCACAGACCCAATGAGATTTTTTCTATTGATTTAATGAGCATCATATTGGGCTCAAAGTTACCTAATGGCCCAAGGGGTTGCAGTGTTGGACTATAGATATATATGCACTGGCTAGCTCAAAGAGCTCCCCCTAAGGAAACCAGCCACATATGAAAGGGAGAAGGTGACAATCAAATAATATGCACAATTAATATATATTATTATTATTTAAATTGTTTTTATTTTAAAAAAATGTGTAATTACATAAAAATAACAAAAGTGCTTACTGTCCCACATAGATCTCTGCCTAGCCATTAAAAATGAACTGATTTCTTCCACATGAAAAACCAAAAAGTTAGCACCAAAAAAACTTTGAATAAATTACACATGTACCCTGATATAACGCTGTCCTCGGGAGCCAAAAAATCTTACTGCATTATAGGTGAAACCACGTTATATCAAACTTGCTTTGATCAGCCAGAGTGCACAGCCCCGCACCCCCGGAGCACTGCTTTACTGTGTTATATCTGAATTGTGTTATATTGGGTTGCGTTATATCGGGGTAGAGGTGTACATGGTATTCTGGTAGAGGAATAGTTTTCAAAGGCATAAAGTGGAGTTAGGCACCCAGCTCCCATTGTCATACTCCTTTGTGCTTATGAAAATCTCCCCTTACTACGGTTTTTGGTCCAGATCCTGCAAATTGCACAGTTGGTTGTGTGTGTTTGCAGGATCAGTTCTAAAACAGCATTAAAATATCATCCTACCAGAATGACAAATACTTTATATGTGTGGGCTACTTAAAGTGAAGAAATCACACGATTTTTGCAGGTTCACAGGCAATAAATACCATGCCACCCTTACTTCCCTTCTGCTGCTGGCAGGCAGCACTGCTTTCAGAGCTGAGCACCGCTCTGCTGCTGTAGCAGCCACCACTCTCCACTCTGCCTTCTGAGCTGGGTGCCCAGAGACCATCTTTCATAGGGGAGACCATATTTCACTGTCCATAAATTGATTTTCACAGCCACAAATTTAGTAGACCCCTATTTATATGACGTTTCACTGCTCCTGACTTTTTGTTTATTTGAGTCAAGTTCTAGGTCTCTGTCTTTATCTTCAAGGTGTCTAATGTCCTGGGGCCAGGATAACTGAAAAAATCTCTTACTGATCTGGGATGAAGACAACTTCGCTCCTCTGGCAAAATGGAACTTTCTACCACAAGGGTAAAGCTCATTTGGGCAGCAGACAGAACTTTGTTTTTCAGTGTTGGGCTGCCCTCCAAAAAACTCCCATAGGAATTAGGGCCCTACACAAACCTCACTACTTGCTGTTCTAAGTGCAAGGTGCATTCCTTTGACCTTGCCTTTTCTAATAAACATGTAACAGCAGGAATATATTAAAATCCCACCAGTAAAATAACAAAAAACCTCTATTAAAACAGAACACTACACTACACATACAGTTTCCCAACTGGGGAGACAATGAGAGAAAGAGCAAGCTATATGTGACAGATTTTAGTCATGTTGCTTTATGCACCACTGGAAGATGTCATGATACTACCATGTTAAAAACACATATAGAATAGAAGTGGAAGAAAGTGCATTCTCCGGGGACTGTATATCTGTGTAAATATTTGTAGGATCAGGCTCTCAGGTTGTCCAATTGAACCAAAGTTCAGTGAACCTAATTGGAGACTTTCCTTTGATTTCAGTGAGCACTGGATCATACCTTTGTAAAGTGACTCAATGATATCAATGCCAGCAAATATCAGTCTTTCCGCTTGTTTATGGCTACTGAAGGATGAATTTGCATCAAAGAAATATGGACTGATAATATTTTTAATGGTAGTGCAAAAACTGGGAAAATTCTAGATTTAGCAAAACATTTAGGGCTCAATTGCATAACCTTCACTCACACAAGTAGCCCCATTGACTTCTCTGGGGTTATTCATAGGAATAAATGTTCAGAAGTTTGTATAAGTGTTGCACAATGAAGCCCTTCATGCATTTGGGGGGAAATATTGTAGGAAATTTTATACGCTTTTTCCTCAGTCTCATAAAAAATACCCAAAATTTAACACTTCTTAATGACTGCTACTGTTTTCCTTGGGATTTTGAATTTTTCCTCCTTCGTTTTTCTTTTCATTTTGTTTTTCTTGGCATGCAGTTCAAACATATCCCTGGAAAGCTCACTTTATTAGGAATTTGCTTCTGAGGTTCATAACCCTGGAAGCTCTACAAAGCCCCTAAAGCTCTTCAATCCAGGAGATTATTCCTGATTCTTCAGGCAAAAACATTAAATGCCCCCTGGTAACTTTAGTTATTCGTAGAGTTTGAAGCCCTAGTCTCCTCTCCCATTGATATATGGAATATACTCTTGACAAAACATGTCAAGGCCCTGATTCTGTGATATGACCTGCTAGTGTCTTGAAATCATGTGGACATTTACTGGGTTTGATGAGACTCTGTAAAGAAGCAATAGGCTGTACTAGCAAATCCTATTACAGTATCAGGACCAAATACCTTGTTGAGCATGGCAGACTCTTCCCTGGCAATAGCCAAGAGACTCATACTATGATAGATGGCTCTACTTCCTCTGCTGTTGAAAGGAAGTAGCAAGAAATGACTGGCACATATAGCCATTCCTGGATGACATCAGAAACTAAGCTAGAGCAGAAAGTTAAATGATATATGCTATTGTTAAAGAAAAGAGGAGAGATGGTCTTGGGTTGAAAGCCTAGAATTGGGAGTCAGGAGGTATGGGTCCTGTTTCAGTTAGTCACAGACTTCCTCTGTGATTTTGGGCAAGTCATAACTTCTGTGACCCAGTGTGACATTGCACTCTATATGATTTTATGAAAATATGCTAATGTAACTGAAATATGCTTCATGTAAAAGATCTCTTGTAAGGTATCATTGCAAAGCTTATAATCAACTGAGTGTGATCATCCTATTTGTATAAATGTACCACTCTTGTATCTGAAACTAGAAATATGAAATATAACTCTGAGAGCCTATTGTAATTATACACAGTGTGGGCCATTAATGGTGGTTTGGAATCTTGATGACTCCCATTAAGCAGAACAACTGACTGAAGATGGCTCTGTTTTACCTGTCAGTCTTCCTGTATATGTGTGTGCTGGCAAGTGGGTAATGAAGTCTTACAGTGACATGATCATGTCATCTGAACTGGACTCCATCTTTAACCTGGTGTCTTTCCATTGAGAAGGATGGGGTGGGAACCCAGAGAGGGGCAAAGGATTCCCGCCTTATGCAAAAGATATATAAATGGGTGAAACAGAGAAAAGGGGGAGCCATTATGAGGAATCCTCTAGCTACCACCTGAGCTGGAACAAGGGCTGTACCAGGTGAAAGGATTGTGCCCAGGCTATGAAGGAAGCCTGCGAAAGAAACTTATTGAAACACCTTTCATGGTGAGATATTATCTGTACTCAATTGTATTACTGTATTAGGTGTAAATTTGTGTGTTTTATTTTATTTTGCTTGGTAACTCACTTTGTTCTATCTGTTACTACTTGGAACCACTTAAATCCTACTTTCTGTATTTAATAAAATAACTTTTTACTTATTAATTAACTCAGAGTATGTATTAATACCTGGGGGAGCAAACAACTGTGCCTATTTCTCTATTAGTGCTATAGAGGGTGAACAATTTGAGTTTACCCTGTATAAGCTTTATATGGGGTAAAACAAATTTATTTGGGTTTAGACTCCATTGGAAGTTGGGCATCTGAGTGTTAAAGTCTGTGTTGGAGCAGACGAGTGTGTCTGGCTCAGCAAGACATGGTGCTGGGGTCCAGAGCTGTCAGGGAAAGCAGCAGCAGAAGTAGTTATGGCATATCAGGTGGCAACTTCCAAGGGGGTATCTGTGATTCAACCCGTCACACCCAGTATCCTCATATGTAAAATAATAATAAATACTTCCCTACCCTGGGTATGATGTTTTACTAAGTATTGATTTTAAATTGTTTTGAGATGTTCAAAGGGAATGTGAAAACTATTATTTCCTCTCTGTCTGCTGGATTGTATTTTGACAAAAAATGTTGAAAAGTGCATTTGGAAAAGAATAAACAAAATGTAACTGGCCACTAAAGGCACAAAACTTTCCAACAGATGGGAATTACCTTTATCACCTAGTCAGATGCCTTTTCTTTTTTTTCACTTATAAGGAAAAATATCACTTCCCCTGAAGACAGACAGCAAAACTTGTTCTTTGCTGTGCCAAGACCTTCTTCAGCCCAGTAATTCTCAAACCATAACTTTAGTACACATTGCAAACTCCCATCTACAGCTAGTCAGAGAATGCAGTTTCCAGACTGTAGGAAATTCTGACATTTCAAAGTTTGTTTTTGTTCTGAATCAGAACAAAAAGTCAACGTTTTGAAATTTCTTATGGAATGAAAATTCTGAAAAAAATTGATTTTGAAACATGAAAAACATTTTGTTTCAAAAAGGTCAAACTGTTTCATTTCACTAAGGTCAATATATTATATTATTATATTTAATATATTAATTATAATTACATTAATAATTACAATTATTATACATCTGAAATTAAATGATAAAGTCAAAATGAAACAGTTCAAATTATCAAAGTTAAATGAGAATGTTGAATCTATTTGTTTCAACACTTCCCTGTCAAAATTGTCATGGGAATTGACACGTTTCCACCAAATCTTTCAATTTTGATGAAACTGCATTTTCCAATGGAAACTGTTCCATCAATTTTTTTTCAGCCAGCTCCAATTTGATTGCCTTAAGGGCATTGCACTCTGCTCATTTTTTTCTTGGATATTTGAAAATGAGTGGGTATTTATTGGCGATGGTAGGGATTTGCATTATTAAATTGCCAGTCATGGTTGTGATTGCTTATATTGAACTGCACTGATGCATTTAGGGCATATTTGTAACGTATTTTTAACTTATATCAGGGGTGTCTAGCTTGTGTTGATACGTTTCCCCCCTCCAGACACCTCGGTGTAAAAATATTAGGTGTAAATGATATAAGCATCTGCTTTTTGTCACTTTGCCCCACCCTCTGGGTCAGCAGTACTATACTTCCCCAAATGGGGCCCAGCTGTCCTTACTACTACTGTAGAATGAAGGGCTCTGCTATTCAACAGCTTCTATGTCCTTACGTTGCCCTCAGGCCATAGATAGTTTTAGGAAATAATTCAATAGTAAACTCTTTCAATGTAACTTCTAGTCTGAGGAAGTTTAATTATTGTACTTCAATTGCTAGACAACATGTTTAATGGTTATTATCTTTTCTATGGCATCCTATACAGCATTCAGCTAGAGAGTGGCTAACCATACACAAATGGTAGCTTGCACCAGCCACAATCCCAACTTGTATGCTGCTTGAGTGCAAGGACCTGGAATGCAGTGCACTGGCACTACCAGAAACCTGAAATGAGGAGACTGGATGGAGAGGACTCTTTCTTCAACTACATCATCCAGGAGATCTGAGCATGACCAGCTAGGGGAGTAGAAACTTCAGTGTGTAGCAGAAGCCTCTTGTGTGTGCATTTCCTCTTTACCTCCAGAATCATCATGTTTGAGGCATAGTGCCTCTGGCACCTGCTGCTGAGGAAGCACCCCTCCACATAACCTCATACCATAGACTGTGGCTTAAAAATTACAGCAGAGCCAAAAAGCCAAGCTAAAAAGAGTAACCTACTCATCCCCCTTTTTAGTCCTATTACTTCAAAGGTGCTAACAGGCCACTTCACATTTAATAGTCCCTAGAAATATGTTAACTACTTATGTTAACAATCCGTTCCAACTTGTATTTTTCTGTGATTCTCTGAGTACATTTTCCAGGACTGCAGAAGACCTCTGGCAGCTCAAAAGCTTGTTTCTATCACTACCAGATGTTGGTCTAATGAAAGATATTACATCACTCACCTTGTCTCTCTAAGGGTACATCTATACTACCCACTGGATCAGCGGGTAGTGTTTGATGTATCAGGGATCGATAAATCGATCCGTGAATTGATGCCCGTACTCCACCTCGGCAGGAGGAGTAAGCAGAGTCGACGGGGGAGCCGCGACAATTGACTCGCTGCCATGAGGACAGCCAGGTAACTCGAACTAAGATACTTCGACTTCAGCTACATGAATAGTGTAGCTGAAGTTGCATATCTTAGTTTGAAACCCCCCCCCCCCCCCCCGGTAGTATAGCCCAGGCCTAATATTCTGGGACCAACACAGCTGCAAACGAGATATTCTGTTATTCTAACAATTATTGACCTAGCATAAAAACCAGCATCAAACATGTTAATAATACTCAGAGGAATGTGGAAACATGAAGCTTTGTTAGCTCTGTAGAAGGCCTAAGAGTATCATTATTCATAAATCATTTGAAATATTTAAAATGAAAGTCACAAAAGAAAAAAGAGACTAAAGCTCATTATAAAAAATGAACAACCAGTTCCTACTGTTACTATGGCAGAGTCTTGGTATTTATTTACATGCCATTTGTAATATTAATATTATTGTGGTGAAATAAATCACTCCCTGGACTTTTACATTTTTAATTACATTTTACTGCACTTGTTCTCTTGTTTACAGTTACCCAATGAAATATTTATTGTTTCTTACGTATATGACAGGGCTTCTGTATTTTAATCAAATTTTACACAATCTTCCCCCCCTCTTTTAGTATCTTGTTTTATGACCCTACACACCACAGGATGTTGTTTTGTAGAAAACCTCATTATTTTTTAATGCATAGCTATTTATTAATGTACTGTATATATCGCACACTACACATTTCTTTGGATTGATGAATACATTTACATTCACTTGAGAATAAGAATTCCCTTAAGAATTGCACATTTCTCTGGCTATGCTACCAAAACAGTATGCTGATAGTGAGGTGTGTGTGTGTATGCATGCGCACGCGCGCGGGGGAAGTGGTAAGAGAGAAAAAGGCACAATAGGGCCTGTTTTATTTTGTTGAAGAGATATGTTTACAGCTGTACATAGTTTAATATTTATTTTCTGATTGTAGAATTGAATATGCTGTGATAGAGTTCTGCCCTATCTACCTATAGCACTGTTTTACATGAGTAAATGTGTTATAGGGAGGAGGTTCTGCACTGACCAGCTTGATGCTCATTTTCTTGGGAGTAAGGTGTAACTGGGTGCACTCTCTGCTAGGGGATGCCTCCTCATAGCTACCCAGGGGCTTAGCGCCTTCCAGGTGCTGTGCCTTCCTCTGATAGTCTCTCCATCCATCTTCTCTCACACTGCAGCCTGTCTCACTCCAGGAGCTGCAGCTTCCTCTCTGTGGTTTGGTCCTCTGGCCAACTCACTATGTGTGTTTCCCCCTTCTGGGGTATCAAAGCCTTTCTTCCCTGGCAGTCTCAGGCAATCTTCCCATTCACTGCCCCATGGTGCCACTCTCTCAATGGCTGGCAGAGAAACTCTGGCCAGCCCTCTACTCCAGGTTCCAGCTCAGGGACCCTCTAATCAGCAGCCAAGGCCTGTTCCCCGATTGACCTTGCTGTGTTTTCCTGAGCCTACTCCTACCTTTCTGGCTTCAGGCCACACCTCTTCCCTGGGTTTGCCAGCCCAAATTCCCTCCTCCCATAGAGATAGGCTACTTGCTTCTGTAGCCCCAAACACACCTCCTTTTCCCCAGGGAATAACTACAGACTGCTTCCCTACAGCCCTCAGCTCCTGGGCTTTATACCGGCTCCTCCTATTCCCATCGAACTGTGCCTCATCTAATTAATCCCTGCTCCCTGGCTCCTCCTCCAGGTGCAGCATGGGGAATTAATTGGTCTACCTAGTTACCTTAACCCCTTCAGGCCTTGTGTGGGATGGATACCCATAACCTGAGGTAACCTCATTCTCCAACCCATATTGCCTATACCTGTATTTTGCAGTATTAGGTAAACAAGGTAACCACATGGGATAACAACTAGCAATAATAAAGATAAAAGTGTGTGTTTAAAACCCAGCTCTTTAAGAAATATAAGGTCTGTTTTAAAGGCCACTGAAGTCAGTAGGAATCTTTCAGTCCACAGACTAGCTTCACTAATGCATCAGATAGGACCTCTCTCTCTTCTGCCCTTACCCACTCATGAAATGAGGAAACTCTAAAGGCAGCACTATGGGTAGTACTTTATAGTACTCAAATTTTCTTTATATCCTAGTATGATATTACAAACTAAATGTTCAGTCAGGCTTTTTAAACTGTGCTCACATACGCGCTTACGAATGACAAAAATCCCATGCAGCTGAATGTACAAAACGAGAAACTGGACATGCACATATCTGTTTGAACATATACATGCATAAACTTTTTGTATGTGGCAAACTGATGTGTCAACAGATATTTTGGGTGCAGTTAAGGAAGTCATTTGAAAATATTTATATCCTTTAATGATTTTTACTAGAGCTGGTGATTAATTCCTAACAAATTATTTATTTGTAAATGTTGAAGCATTTTCTCTTCATGAAACATTAGCAGATTGTGATTTTCTCATTTAATTATTATAAATTATTTGTCAAATTTCTGCACGCAGTTCTTCTCCTTTTGGTTGTTCATGAGCAGTTTGATTCAAATATTTACTATCTGAAATTTTGTAATCTGCTACTCCCAACATCTGACAGCAGCAACTCACTATTCCACATCAGATGCAGATGGTTCTCTCTCTCTCTTTATACATATATACACACTCAGGGCTGGTGCAACCATTTAGGCAAACTAGGCGGCCGCCTAGGGTGCCTAGTGGTTGGGGGCACTTGAAAGCCCCCTCAGGTGAGGAGATGGAGGTGAGCTGGGTGGAGGGGCGTGAGGAGAGGGTTGCCCGCAATAACGAGGGGGGGGCGCACAGGGGAACCGCTCCCTGCCCCAGCTCACCACCGTTCTGCCTCCTCCGCTGAGCACACAGCCCAGCTCTAAGTCTCCTCCAATCAGTGCCGCAAGCCTGGGCAGGAAGGAGAATTAGAGCAGCGCCAGCGTGCTCAGTGGAGGAGGTGGAGCCGAGGTGAGCTGGGGTGGGCTACTCAGGCAGGCTTAATTTCCACAGGAGGTCTCCCCAGGCAGGGTTAGCTGCCGGGGGAAGGGGGGAAGTCTCCCCAGGCAGGGGAGGAGAGGGGTTAGCTGTTGTGGTGGTGGTGGTGGGGAGCTGTTAGGGGGGGGCTCCCTGGGTGGGGGGATGAGTTAGCTGCCGTGGGGGGATGGGGTTAGCTGGGTGGTGTGCAAGGTGGAAGTTTTGCAGCGGCCCTGCACACACTGAGAACGGTCTTGCATACTAGCTAGAGAGAACCATTGACTATTCCACAGCTAATGCCTGCTAGATTGAAATTAATATTTAAGGCTAATGAGTAAGAAATAACCTTACAACAGAGACTAAAAGAAAGAAATTGAATTGTTCTAGAGGTTTTTTATTTCAATAAGTCAAAAGTAACTTGAATTTGAAGGTCATAAAGCTATAATGTAACCAAAGGCTAACACTACACCCTTACTGTATAAATAACTCCCATTATCATAAATGGGAGATAAAAGAATCACACAGAGGAGATAATACTCCACTAGTATTGTTTTGTTTTGTTTTGAGGAAGCGATGAAGGATAAACAAAATTATTCCTTTATTTCTGGTTTGTTTTAAATCAGGTAATGGGCAAATGTACATAATTTTTTAATTGTCTAATGCACTCAAGTGACTCAAAACTAGATTTATATAAAGCATTATTAGATTTTGGATCTATGTAACTTCTCTGCATGGAGCCTTTATTGTCGGCTGGGTAAACACACATTCTTAAAATGATCTAAATACTTATGTACAAGAGAAACTTCAACAGTTTCAAATGAGTGATTATACTGAGTAAATAATATGTGAATTTGCAATTGTTCTCTAAGTGTTTACACATACTGTATTATACACATAAACATTTGCACGATGGACTAAGAAATATCTGCTATGTCCCTGTAAGGCATTTTTTCTATGCTTCTTTCTTAATTTTGCTGCTGCAGACATTCTCCTCCATGGTCTCTAGTCTGGACACGATAAATCGCCCGCCGAGCGCTGTCCTGTCGACTCCGGTACTCCACTGGAGCGAGAAGGATAGGCAGCATTGATGGGGGAGCATCAGCAGTCAACCTACCACAGTGAAGACACTGTGGTAAGTAAATCTAAATACATCGACTTCCACTACGTTATTCATGTAGATGAAGTTGCATAACTTAGATCGATTCCCCCCCACCATTGTAGACCAGGCCTCAGGTACCAGGGGAATGGGTGTGTTAAAACAATTAGGCAGATAGAGTAGGATTATGCATTCATGGTAACGTTGTTATTTATTTATTTTGATGTAATGTGATCATCACAGATTAATAGAAACAAACAAAATAAACAAAGGCATTTGACTTGGACCCTTGCATTTTGCAGGTCTACTCACTACATCATACCTTCTAATGTCACATCTAACCTCTCTCAAATATCTACAGAGACTCAAAGTGCTTCAAAGCCATCAGTTTTCCACATCAAGAACGTTTTCCTAATACCAAACCAAAGTTTCCCCCCTTATTTTCAGAACCTTTAATCCTTCTCCTGATATCTTCTGATACTGAGATTAATTTCTTTCCTTCATTTATATTGTTACCTCAGATTAAGTCATTTAAGGTCTGTTTGCCTACTGAATCTTCCTCAGCACTGGGAGCAGAAAAGTCTTCTTGGGGGGGGGGGGGTGTGCGGGGGGGAGACAGAGTTGGTAAAGATATTGATGCTTCAAAAACAACATGTTTGGAAAGCTATGTAAATTTTGATCTGAGGTATGTGAGTACTGCATCACCCTACCCTGACTGTGTAACCTATGCTTAGTCTCTGCCTATAGGTCTGGGTGGTGACAGCAAAACAGAACCGTCAGAATCCATACATCAGCAGAGCTGCCCTAATTTTTCTTTCCTTTTAAAAATAATAAGATTCTTTACAGTGCCTCTGTGTGATATTATTTATAGTGTATTAACATGATGTTTCCTTCCAAGCCAGTCTTTACCTCAGTGAATAACTGATTTATTGGAGTTTCTTTGTCCTAGACATTTTATCATGGTGATTAACTAACAAGTGAGAAATTACACACTGGTAACATCCAGCTTGTTAGGGATTATTGACTAAATGCATATTAGCAGCAACCACATCAATGCTTCCAAAAAGATTTTGGAGAAGTCTCACTTAGGATAGAACAGACCTCATAACAAAAGGTTAGTAAACAAAGGAGGTATCATTCAGAATATTGGGCACCAGTGGTTCTCAAACTGTGAGCTTTAGAGCTGTTTATAGTGATACATAGAATTAAACAGTCTGAGATAGAAACATTGAACTGGAATCTGGAGAGGAGAGGTGAGCTTCAAAAAATATCTGTAAAAGGAAGAAACCATGGACCTACCATTCTTCTCTCTGTCCATATTCTGACAGAGACATTCCATTTTTCAAAGATTAAAAAGGTAATCTTCAAAAAATTTAATTCCATGGTTAGCCTGATCTTGCAATTGTTCTGCATAGATTTTAGATGGATCAATAACAGGATAAGGAAAATCAGTCATTATTTCACACACACAGTTGCTCACACAAGTAATTGGAAATATCTGAACAACTAATGAGGTTAAAATTGTTAGTTAGTATTAATATAGAGACATTAGTGTGCATGGCCTTGAACAATATGTGAACTCTGCCAGACAAATAATGCCTCCACTCCAAAGAATATTGAAAGACAGTAGGAGGTAAAATACGGTATAACACAAAATCAAAAAAAAGTGTAGTTTTTATAGCTAGAATGCTTCAAGGAGTCAATGGGTTTCCTGAAGTTTTCCAAAAAGATCCTTAGAAAGGGTTAACTGAGAAAATGGTCAATATTTACACATTTAAATGGACAAAGTTTTCAAAAAAAGTGATGGAATTTTTTTTGCATGTCCTATTGCATGTTGATCAATAAAGATAATAGAGCTTCAGGAGATGTATACCTCCTTATGTATCTATGGCCACACATTGGACAGATATGATACATTTTCCTATTGGATCATTTGAACTCTGAAGCAGTGTCATAGAATGACATGATACAAGCAACTATTGTTATACTATATGGTAATTTTCAGACTGAGACGGATGTATCTAAGAGCTTGTCTACATGATGTAATAGTGTGCACTGGCTGGGGTGTAAATTCTAGTGCACACCAGCATGTCATGTACTTACTATCTGTGTAGACCCTGCTGCCATGTATTAAGGCTCCCCAGTGTGCGCTGACAATCTCATTTCAAACGGTGTTATATCACCATGCATTAGGGATCTTTTAGTGCGTGCCAGCAGGGTTAGTTAGCGTTGGTACGCACTAGAATTTATGCCCCAGCTGGTGCACTCTAACACACCAGATAGACAAGCTTAAAGCTGCAGAAAACATACTCTTTTGGCCTTGGCTGGGCAGGACACAGCAACTTCATCTTATAAGACTTGGATTTAACCTGGTGATCCTTGCATTCATGACCTCCAAACTTATCGCAATGTTGTGTACGTAGGAATGAAACCAATGAAATTAAAAAAGCTTTAATCCCTTCAAATGCAGCAGTTTCACTAATTTAGTGGCAAAGACTACCAATAGCACATTACTCCACTGTTCCCCTCTCTGTACTGTCTTCCATTCCATATGAACACAGAATAAAGTTCCAGGTTTAAGTCCTTATGTTTCAAGACTTCTCTGGGACTTGCCCAGGACAACTGAGGGAAATATCTCACTCTGAGCTCATGGTCTCCCAGGGAGATTCTAGTGGAATAACAGAACGGTCAATCTCAAAGATGACAATTGTGTAGAAACACAGCTTTCTTGACTATGGGCTCTCATATGTGGATCTTACTTCCTGAAGATGTTAGAACCATCACAAATTTCATGGCCTTCAGAGCACTTCAAATATATATGATATGAGCAACCTATATAGATTGGATCCTACTCCCATTGAAATCAATGGGAAAATTCTGGCTCGCATAAGCTTAGAGCGCTTTTGAGACTTTCCTAAAAAAGTATTTTCAAAAAAGACCCACAACCAAACCACTCCACAACTTTTTAAATGATTTATCTTTGGAAAATGGCCAAAGCTTACAATTAAAAAAAAATGATAATAAACATTCCATATGGAGGAGACAGTTCTATGTGTTCAATACATATTGTGTCTGCAAAAGCAGGAACACACTTATGTCTAAAACATCATCTCTATTTTCAGTATAAGAGAAAGCAAGACAGAACAGCTGGCTGTTTTTTACCACCTTTCATTCCTTCACATATGTTGGCACATATTTTGTAGACATAATTCTTTTGGAATATATAAGTTTGCCATAGGAAGTACAATACTTTCCAGATTTTACTAACCCATTCTCTGTTGAAGTGATAATGTAACTTTTGTAAGAGTGAAAGCTATATTTAATGATATGGACACACTTCTGTTATAGTTCTTCTCTTTACATATTGATAACTTCCATAGACATTCATCTAAAACCTCTCAGGCTTCATTTCACCTTCAGTCCCTAATTGGAATAATTTGGGATCTGATCTAAAGTCCATTGAAGTGAATAGGAGTTTTTCTATTAGCTTCAATGAGCTTTGCATCAGGTTCTTAAACATTATTATTGAGCAAAGACAGATTTTTTTTGCCCACATTAAAAAACTGAAGAAATTAAGGAAAAATATAACTTTAATGAAACATTATTATAAATTTAAGTGTACAACAGTCAAGAAGCAAAGAAGAACAAAAGTAAAGATTTTCAGGAGTCCTAGGTGCTAACTCTGTGGGTGCTCCGGGGCTCAGCACTCACTTAAAGCCCCGTGGGTCAGATCTTCCCCCACCCCTTGCAGCCCTCCCATGGGCCCCACTGATCAGCTCCTCCCTCTCCCTCCCAGCATCTCCCACTTGCCACAATGAGCTGTTCAGTGGCATGCTGGAGGCACTCTGGTGGAGGAGCAGGGGCAGGAAGAGGAGGGGGAAGGGAGCAGAATGGGGCGGGAAGGGGCAGGGTGGGGCTGGGGCCTGGGGCAGAGCAGAGGTTGAGCACTCTTTGGGAACTGGGTAAGTCAGCACCTCTACTCAGAGTAACATTAACTATGCATAACTAGATATTCAGGTAAAGATTTCACATTCTAACTTCTTCTTTCTTGCTACTTCCCTCCTTAGGGTCGGTGACTTTTATAGCCTTCCAAAACTCATGATTGTATGTAGGGCCCTACCAAATTCACGGTCCATTTTGGTCAATTTCACCATCATAGGATTTAAAAAAAAGATTACAAATATCATTATTTCAGCTATTTAAATCTGAAATTTCATGGTGTTGTAGTTGTAGAGGTCTTGACCAAAAAGGAGTTGTTGGGGGGTTGCCAAGTCATTGGAGGGGGAATTGTGGTACTGCTAACCTTACTTCTGGGCTGCTGGTGCTGCCTTCAGATTTGGGCAGCTGGAGAGTGCCAGCTGCTGGCCAGGAGCCTAGTTCTGAAGGCAGAGCCACGGCCATCAGCAGTGCAGAATGAAGGATGTCATGGTATGGTTTTGCCACTCTTACTTCTGTGCTGCTGACTGCAGAGCTAGGTCCTCAGTCAGAAGCTGCCACTCTCCGGCTCCCAAGCTCTGAAGGCAGCACAGAAGTAAGGGCGGCAATATTGCAACCCCCCCTAAAATAACTTTGTGCCCCTCTCCTGCAACTCCCTTCTGTGTTAAGACCCCCAATTTGAGAAACTCTGGTCTCCCCTGTGAAATCTATACAGTATAAGGTAAAAGCACACAAAAGACCAGATTTCATAGGGGGGAGGGGGAGATGGGGGAAAGACCAGATTTCATGGTCTGTGATGTGTTTTTCATGGCTGTGAATTTGGTAGAACTGTAATTATATGCCTGACTTTCACGTAAATTGGTTTCTCTAATTTCTGCAGATATATGGTTCCCATACTGAGTCTTTGCCCCCTCTTTGGTAATTTTCTGTCCATGATCTTACAAGGTTCATCCTACCATATAAAACTCTCAGATTTCCTTTACACATGTCCATATCAATGTAGCCTAGCTTCCCTCAACCTATTTCACATTCTAACTAGTAATCAAAAATATTATGGGTCATATTTTAATGGGCCTCACCTGACTTATACCTATAAGTAATTGCAGGTGAAAAATTACAGGCCCAGTTAATTGTGAGTGCAGATGCTAGTGTCTAAAGGTCTAACTGTAGTACGTGATTTGCAAATTGGAAGTTATTTTAAAAATCAAGTCTTGTACATATAGGAATGTGACAAGATGATTAGAAGTCATTCAGAGATTGATAGGGAAAGGATAAACTTACTTCTTATGGGTAGAGGAAGGATCACAATTTCTGGCCCTGTGAGGAGGAATTTGTAGAGTAGAAACTCCATTTGCGACAAAATAGATTATCTCTAATGCAATTTATTAAATTATTGTTATATTATCAGTACAATAGTATCCTACATATCCTAGGCATCATACAGGTGTTCTACGTTCCTATCTTGAAGAGTTTGCAATCTTAAACAAAAAAACAAAACAAAACAAAAACACAGAAGAAAGTTGGGAAAGATACAAAATATACAGCAGATTCTGCCACTCATGCTTAGTATTCTTTTGCATGTAACTCCACAAGTAAGTACTACTCATTTAACTCTACACCTATTCTGTTACTCTACATTTAAATGCATGGGACCATATGTGTGATAAGAAATTACTCAGTGTGAGTAAGGGTCTCAGATTGTTCTCCTATATTTGTATGCATGGAGAGGGGGCTGAGTCTGGCAACAAGTGTGCAGCCTAGACCAGCAATTCTCAGCCAGGAGCCTGGGGACCTCTGGAGGGCCGTGAGCAGGTTTCAGGGGGTCTGCCAAGCAGGACCAATGTTAGACTTGCTGGGGCCCAGGTGGAAAGCCAAAGTTCCATCATGTGGGGCAGAAACCCAGGGCCCTGAGCCCCACCATCTGGGACTGAAGCCGAAGCCTGAGCAACTTAGCTTCATGGGGCCCCCTGTGGCATGGGACCCTGGGAAATTGTCTTGCTTGCTACCGGCCCTGGATTTCATATGCAGAAAAACATCTGTTGTGGCACTGGTGGGCCGTGGAGTTTTTATATCATGTTGAGGGGGCCTCAGAAAGAAAAAGGGTGAGAACCCCTGGCCTAGACAACTTCATTTGTGTGCTTTATTGATTGCCTGCTTAGTTTGTGGTGGTGATGTTTAGCTAGAACGTTGGGTATTTTGTGTGAAATTAGATATGTCAGTAAGTACCAGCAGCTACTGGAATCAGTGATTCTGACTTCTGTCATGTGACAGAGGTAAAATCTTTTGTAAAGTTGCTCCTTGTCATGACCAAAAAATAAAAGTCAGTCTCCTTCTATCAGTGCTGTTTCACATCTGTATTACACACCAATCAATTGCTGTACTTTGAAACATCTTGGAAAGCAGTTTTACAAAACTCTCATATGGTGCCTAAGGACAAGATACCTCAGATTCTTTGCCTATCCCTAAAATATGGCTAACACACACAGAAGGAATTAATCTTTGTGTCTTTAATGGCACTTACAATACCAAAAAATAAGTTGCAGATTGAGGCCTACTGTATGGCAATACCATGATGTCTGACTGCATTTTGGATTTATTGCATCATTACAAGCATTATTTCATATCCCGCTGTTGGAATCTGTCCCCTTCCAGAGCTCAAAGCAAGTAAAGCAAAGTGCGTTGTCATCTATGATATATGCTAAAATCACAGGTGGGGCGGTATGAAGAAGTTTTATTCTTATTTTTATGATGTAAATGATTCTCTTGACAAAATCTTTTTATTTTATGCAAAATTAAAAATTCATAACCTGTGAAACCCATGAAGAGACTTTTCAGAAGAAAGAACACTGGATATTTGAAGTATACCCAATCCTGTTTGTGCTGTTCTACACAAACAGGGGGAAAAAAACCTTTATAACAATTCGTTGACCCTGCTTTTTGCCATCTGAATGGTCATGGTTGATTGGAAAAATCAATGAAGTGCTGGGAGAATTGCACCTCACTCTTGTAGACAAGCCACACAAAAATCCAACTTTTCACATGAGATGAAGATTGCCTTTGGTTCATTTACTCTCTTAAGACACATTAAAATCAAATCTATCACCCCATTTGGCCATCTGTCAATTCTCACTACACAGTAAATGGGTAGACTTTGTTCCTAGATCACCAGAATAGGAGGATGTTTTGTTGTTGTAATAAATGGTTTTAGACCTCAGAGACAGAAATAAATCAATGCAATTTATAAAGTGGGGGTGAAAATGTTAGCTGCAGTTTTCCAAGCTACAGGGAATTATATATGGATGAGTTACAATAAATAAAGCACAGCTTTAGCAGCTTACAAAAATAAATAATGAAGATGAAAGAAATTAATGTGCAGTCCTTTATTTTGGAACCTTTTAAAAAACATGGATTAAATACAAGAGTAAATTGCACATCAAAGGTATAGCTACTTTATTGTATGAACATTTAAAATGAAATGTATAAATAGCAGATTCCATTTCTCTCTCTGTTTTAACCAAAGCTTAGATTTCAAAGCACAAAATGGACTAACAACTGAAGCACATTTTCTAGTGCTTTCCTGATAATTGCTTTGCTATTTATTATCAAAAGAATTAATTGTTGATGGGCTTGAGATTCAGCTTTAAAATTAAACTTGTGAGAAAGTTTATAAACATAGCAGCTCTACAACTGAAGAGGCAATATTACTGGTAACAATACCTGAGTCTTGTTGTGAATGAGTCTCCAAGATCCTGTGTTGTGCCCAATTAATAAGCTGCTTCTCCAGATTCAGCTTGCACTGAGGTTCATGACAAACTACCTAGTGAGATAGCCATCAGAGAAGGCAATCTATGGTTTTGATCAGCTCTTAAGATGTCAGTCCACTAAGCATACTCACCTAGCACCCATCCTAAGAGATGTTAGTCTTCTTGATTGAACAATCCTGAAGATCACCAACTACAAAGGACGTTAAAATGATGAACTAGAAAGAATGTGAAAATGCAAAGACTAAACAACTGGACCAAAGTTGCTGTCCAAAACATCAATTTCATAGCCTGAGAGGCAACACCTGTTATTAAAGCAAATTTATGGTAAACGGGATAAAATATAAGGGCCACATTTTCAAAACTGGCTACCAAAATTGTGTTTATAACATTGCATGTGCAAAAGTCACTTTTAAAAAATATACATATTTGAAGAGCTGGACAAAATTTTATATAACTACATGTTCAACCACCCAACCCAGACTGCTTGTGGGGCCTGATCTCTATCACTCCTCCACCCCCACAAAAGATAACCTTCAAGATTCAAGCAAGATGAGTACAAGGAGGGCAGTAAAGAGAAAGCCAACATCTGTTTTGGACTCAGGACCCTGATGCTGGAAAAGCAGAAGACAAGCCCAATTCCTGCCCTGCAGCAACCAACAACAAATCCCAGGCAGAAACCCAGGCCGTGACTGAAGCTGATCCTATGGATGGAACCTTGGATTGTACTTTTTAAAAACATATTTCCCGTGGAGACTGTCAAAGCCATTCTTTCATAAGCCAGGGAAATCATTATAGCGATGTAACTCTCTCCTTTCCCCCACTCTGAGTGCTAAGCAAGCTTCCTGTTATTCATGAGGGTTGCTTGTTGGGAACACTCCAAAAAGTTAATTGAATTAACTAAAGGTGTGAATTTAAAGTGGATTTATTAAACCTATGTGGATGCTTTCATTCAGCATGAAACTGCCTTAATTTGGTTTAAACTTAATTCACTTTCAGAATCAATTCCAAAAGTAGGCAAGTTTCACCCACTGATCTAAGACCAGGGAGAGTCACATAGACCCATACAAGAGCATATGAAAACTTGTTGCCCATTCACCTATAAACCTGCCTAGAGTTGTTTTAAGTGACTCAACAACTCAATTATTGTAATTTTGGGGGAAGTGGGAGAAAAATGTTTTTCTTTTCAATTTCCCCTGTCTGTGTCTCCTTTTTTCAGCCACCATAACAACCTTTGTGTTGTATGTGCTCCAAGCATATGCACACAAGAATGGCAACATGTGCAGGGACATTCTAGCAGCTTCACTACAATGTTTACAGAGTCAGCTGTCAGGGTCAGCATAACTTCACCTCTCTCTTTTTGTTGAACTTGCTCATTTTAAATCAGAATATTTTATACTAGGTACATTTTTTTGTTTCTTGCTTTCCACACATTGAAGGGGAGAGCTATGCTCAGACCCCTTTTGTCAACTGCAGCATACACTAGACAGAATGACTAAGTCCTAGTGAACTGTAAGACATCACTAGGTTTACCTCTCTCACTTCTTATGTAAATATATGTAATGCACACACCATTTTCAGGATTCATCTACAGTAGATTTGTATTCTTGTTCCCAGAGGCACATTAAGATTTACTGAGGCCCTAAGCACAAAGAACATTTAGATTCCCCATGCCATGGGGCCCCACCCACTGCTCCTCCCCTTCCCCACAAGGCCCTCCCTCCTGGCCAAGCTTGAGCTGGGCTGGGGTCAAAGCTGCCCAGGGAGCCTGGGCCACTGTGGGGAGCCCTGGACCATCTACCTGCCCTGGGTGGCGTGGCTCGGACATGGGGCAGGGGCTGCTCTTGGGTGCCCCACAGCAGCCCAGGCTCCCTGGGCAACTCTTACGGTAGCTTAGGGTGACCATACATCCCATTTTGGCCAGGACAGTCCCCTTTTTAAACCCTGCCCTGGACGTCCCGACTTTGACAAGGGCAAATGGGACAAATGCCCAGTTTCACCAAAAAGGGGTTGAGGGGGAGAAGCAGCAGGGCTCAGGCCAGCTCCATGTGAAGGGAAGAAGGGGGCTCAGTCCAGCTCTGGGGCGGGGAGGGGGAATATGATCACCCTATCACAGCCTGGTTCTAGCTTCTAGCCTGGCCAGGGAGAGGGGACTTAGGGGGACATGGAGGGGCAGGGTGGCAGGGTCCGGGAGTGGGAGGGGAGAAGAGCAGGTGGTGGGGCCACAGTTCTGGCACTGGTGACCCCCATTTTTATATAGGTTCTGGCATGCCTGGGGACCCTCCCAAATTGGCTCGGGCCCCTGGGCACAGGCCCCATGCATTAATTCACCAATGCTTGTTCTACAGCTCACTTTCTCTCACCTATGTGGCAATCTACAGGTTTAGCTATTTTTATATGTGCTTATAATGCATTTCCTAAAATTATGGATACTCTGTATTTGGACCCAATAATGCAATAAGATTTTTCTCTATCTGAAAAAAAAAATTAACTTTAACTTGGGTAGCATATTTTGTTCATATGGATAATAGGTATTGACATGGTAAAGGTTAATGACCCAGTGATTAAAGGCAAAATAGACAGTTAAAATTACTACAAATCATTCCCCTATATCATAGAACAAATCTCAAGGAGAATCCATACATGGTCTGCAATCTCCTAGTGTAGAGGTTTCCTGATAACAGTAACGTGGAATGGCACCGTATCATTAAAATAAAGATCACACTGAAGGCTTGATCCAGGCTCCAAGGAACTGAATCAAGCTTTAAATCCAAAGTTATTCTTCTTAATGTAATCTGGCAACAGATGTTAATATATAAACAAACCAAAGATAATGTCAGATAATATCATTAAATGCAACACATGATAATGGTAAAGTAACTGCTTACCTTTACTTCAGGTAGAGCCACCAAGGCAGAATATAGTAAACTGAAATCCTGGAGTACATATAACTTTTGTTTAATTTTTTTCTTTAAAATTAGAATCAAATAATGGACTGAGGAGTGAGGGAAGTAAGATAGTCAAGACAATACAATTAGCCTGACACTGCTAGTAGCAGTTTGGTATTTTCATAACATGCCATTATATATCACAGTTGGAATGTCCCTGAGATGAACACAAAGTTTTAAAATAAATAAATAAAATTATGTTTGAAATGTCAAAACATTTCATTTTGTCTCAATTTAGCTGCTTGTGGTGCCTCATGGCCCCATTCTCTTTGATGGGCTGGTCTCCCCACACAGGCTACCTGTCCCATGATGCACCACACCAGTTCAGTTGAAGGAGAGACTGTGATGCACCGTAGGAGTAGTAGTCACACCAGGGAGCCCACAGAGAAGAATGGGGACATGAGGCACAGAAAGCACTACAGCAGTTCAGGAAAAAAAAAAAAAAACAACAAAATTATTGTCAATCTGAAAAAAATATATTGTTTAGTTTTTCAATACTGACAATACAGAAACTTGAGCAAAATTGAATTGTTCCCAATTGAAAATTTCAGTTCTGCAGATATTGCATTTTCATTGAAACAAACACAGATGAGAAAAGGAAGAGCCAGCTATTCTCAGCATCCGGTATAGGAGCTGTGCATGCACGAGGGTAGATCAACAATAGCAGCAGCAGACAGTAGGGGCCATGCCAGCAATGCCACAGAGTCATTACTGTTTTTCAGACAGATAGTGTTAAGGGAGTGGCAGCCCACTTCCCACTCCCACATTGTTAAGACTAAGGTAGCAGCTTTCATTTCTTCCTTCAGTTACTTGGCAAGATCGCATTACAGCTGATAAGTGAATCAAGTACTCCAGATGAAATGAGAATTGACTCCGCTGCACACTTGTTAGTGTTTGGGTTTTACTGCTTGGATTCTTTTGTTGATGAAGTGAAGTATTGCATACTATTAAATTATCATTTCATGCTACTTATGATAATGTGCTGATAATATTACTTTCATTTATAACTGATCAACATGCATTGTTCATAGTGTATTAGCTCCTTTTTTAAGGAGGGTGGAGAAGTGTGAGATTTCAATTGGAAAGAGTTTGTTGTGTTCCTATATAGATTGAGTGTGCAAAGAGGAAGAGGAAAATAATGAGGAAAGAACTTGTGTGAAAGGATGTGAGTGGAGATAATGTTTGTGCTAGCAACTGGTTTTATGTCTCTGTGATTATGGCATTGAATGGACTATGCTGAATACTCCTACGGTTCATCTTTTTACCTGCTCTTCAAGACACCTGGCTACTGAGTGTATTACTAAGTAGCACAATGTGGAGCCATTTAATTAGGTTGAGTAATTCTATTATCTATTCCTCCTGTTTATTCATCACCTGCCATATTTTCCTCCTCCTTTACAGGTTATGTTAACAAAATTAATCCCCTGGGTCTGATAATCCTGTCAGCTGTACACGTGTGACATGCATGTGATGGGATGCAGAAATCTTTTTACTGCAGTTTATATATGTCATTCTTTGCTTGCAAGGTGACAAGAGCCAAGCACTGTATACAAATTATAGCATATGGATACCCATAAAATTACCTCTTACCCAATGTAATACTTCATTTGCTACCTCTGCAAATGAGCTTCATGACCTACATGTATATGAATGTGCTGTGTTGTTACCACTCTGACTCTTTCCATAGGAGAAAGTCTGGAGGAATCGTAGTATGCTGTTGTAGTCATAGAGCAAATAACTGGCTTCTCGGGGTCAGTGTGCCTATAGACCAGAAGATACAGAGGATATTGTTGCTGGGAAGGGGAAAAAATCCCAAAACTCTGAAAACACACCATATGAATTGATTAATATTGGGCAATAACACAACTTCCTTTTGAAAGAGCCTATTATGCTTTGAGTCCAATCAGGACTAGAAAGCAGGTCTGGATGATATTGTCAAGAATGTTTTTTCATGCAGTTTCACACCATTTTGAGCCCTCCAAATGTCATTTTCCTGTGACATTTAAAGGGCCCCAAATTCTCCATATTTTTTCACAAGTTAGCTCACAGCTTGACATTTTGTAATTTTGCCTGTTTGGAATTTCACATAGAAGTTACCATGGCAGTCATCATTGACAAAGTTGGTTTGCAGAGTAATAGCTAGGATGGATACAGCAACACACAGTAACTTCCAGAAGCATTGTTGTTATAATACTCGTACAGACACACAGACACATAGAAGGTCAGGTGGGGCAGTCTGATAGCACCTTCAGAACTGGCATGGAGATCTGTACCAACTCCTGAACACGTTAGTCAAGAAGATGGAATTTGGGGTATTTGGAACAGGCAAGTGAATGTGAGGTTAAGGACATCATGTTTGTTGTTGTTGGTATTGTCATGGCATGGCATTAATTACATTAAGCCAGCCTGTTTCCTACCAGAACTCTACACAAGATCCAAAATATTTAATGATTCATACAACCTGTACATAGTGAATTAAGTAAAGAACAAAAAAAGCACAGAACTGATGTTGCCAAGTTACATGTAAAAAGCATAATCCATGTATTGCAGGGGCAATAAGTGTCAGACAGATCCATCCGATTTTGGCCAGTTTTCTGCAACCTTATTGTAATTTAAATAAGATAACAGTTAACAGTGGCTTGGCATCAGTGAAAAGGAGGAGGTGACAGATGACCAAAGCTGTTACTTGCCCCTTCCTTTCAATACTCAAATCCAGAGCAACCTACTTGTCCAAATGGCCCACTAAACCTACAGCTCTGATGGGCCTGCACCATTCAAAGACCTAGCCAGAACCTATAGTCCATGCAGGCTACTCCCCTGGGAAACTCCCGTCTGGCCTAATAAATCCATTCCATCCATTAATTTCTAAGGAAAGGTAAGTGGTGGAGCTGAATGAGGCCTGCTTTTGCCTTACATGGCATTTTATGAGTGGCACTGTGGAGAATGACAGAAATATATCTGTTATGTTTTATAAATATAATCTGCTTCTCAGTTTGCCTGGTTGGTATTACCCTGCCTGATTGCACAGAGTCAAATCAAAGGCAGCTGTTAGGGAGAAACCAACAGAAAATGAAATAATGGTAAAGATAAGCTACAGTCCAGAGAATACCAGGTATTCTTGAGAAAACAATGGAGAAGCTATTGCTTGGGGAATAGCCCAGCCAGTCTCCACAGCCAGGCTAGCAAGGTTTACTCTTCCCAGGCCTGAGCCTGGGATCAAAAGGGATGATAAACCATGAAAGGCTCCCAAGCCTAGAAATGAATGGGGGCTGACTGAGTTATTACCAGCAACCAGATACAAATTGTGACAGAGAAGGCTTCAGAGCAGTCTACTTCTCTCAGTTGCAGAGATGGAGGTAATTGAGTGAATGGAATTTACCAAAGCTGGCAAGGATAGGTTAAGGTTTAGGAAAGGGAAATAGGTGTATAGGCCTTTATTGTAACTCTTGTCTCTGAGAGCAATGTACCTGTGGGTGAGTGAAGTGGTGCCTTGTTTTGACAATACTCTTCTTGAGTCACTTTAATCAGCCACTGTCACAGGCTCCCCCCCAAAAAAAGGGATTACAGGTGTCAAACACAACAGGACCCAGCTGTGTTAACATGGTTGGAAACCTGGTGGGTTGCCACCCACAACAGCTGGTCATGGGGTTCCATTCTTGAGAGAGGTAAAGGAAGCTAAGTCTATCATCTGAAGGGTGCACTTGAGAGGGACTTAAAGGGGTCTAAAGCACAGCTTGCACTGTGGCCACTCACCAGTCCCAATGCCTTTTAGAGGTTACGCCCTTTGTGGGAGGGAGCCAAATCCAGCACCACTTTAAATCAGTTTCACCCTAGTATGCTAGGGTAAGACAGCCTCTCTGTAGAGAAACTGCGCATAAAGTCCTCTGAAGACATCTCAGCATGATTAGAACACATACCAATTGAGCAATGATGAGTGACTCTTATACTGTATTGTCTGGAAACTATCCCAGCCTATGAATGGCCTCTTCGGACTATGCATCCGCCTTAAAACTTTATATTCAAACTTTAACAGAAGGGGCTGAGTCCCAGTTCAGTAAGGTGCCTAAGCAGGTGAACAATTTTTAGCCTGTGGGTAGTTCCATTGGCTTCAGTGGGTTTCTCATGAACTAAAAGTTAGGTACATATTCAAGCAGATTGCTGACTCTGGCCTTAGTGGTCTCTTTCTGCTTTCAGTAGCTCTTCGTTCACCAGTAACTTTCCTTAGAGTGATAAGGCACCAGCTCTAATATATCCAGAAGAGAGAGTTCTTTCTACTCCTTGGACAGAAAGATGAATGATACAAAGGAGGGGAAAATAAGGGGAGATCCTCTAGACTGAGTCAGAGATCATGAGGACCGTGAGGAAAAACACTTCTCATCTTTCAGAAAGGTTAACTTTCAGAAAATTGGGCTAAGCAAAGAGCACTCATGTTTCCTTTAAACTAAAGACACACTTATCACATCCCTCTTGTTTAAATTAAGTAAAAATCTGAGCTATCTACAGCCCAAATGAGGGAAACATATGGCCCTTTGTTGGTAATTTAAAGGGTAATTTGGTTAAGGAACTGAAATAGACCAGTGTACTATTGCATAATATCACTGCAAAGCAGAACCCTCTCTAGACAGTCGGGTCACAGTTCTTCAAGATGTTTCTATACTTAATTTTCCTTACTTCTCACACTTCTTCCTTAGAGCTTTACAGTATCTTCAGCTTTTTAATATAAAAACTACAACTTTGTTATGAAAAATACACATAGTATAAGCGATGAACCCATATGAAGTAAATATGTTTTTGTTAAGGTCAGTAAACAATCGTAGTTGTTTCAAAGAATTAAGATATTGAGCTTGATTTTTCCCTCTGACTTACACTAGTTCTACACCAGTGCAACCCCACTGACTTCAATGAAACTATTCCTGATTTACACCAGTTCATGTGAAAGGAGAATAATGCTCATTGCCACTGGATATCCCAATTATCATAGAATCATAGAATCAAAAGGTTGGAAGGGACCTCATGAGGTCATCTAGTCCAACCCCCTGCTAAAGGCAGGACCACTTTCCCTAAATAATCCCAGCCAGGGTG